>NW_006399937.1:6069786-6079003 GCF_000299155.1 Elephantulus edwardii | reverse complement strand
GTGTCGGAGGCAATGAGATTGGCACAGGACAGAGTTGAATTTAGAGCTGTTGTGCATAGGGTCGCTCTGAGTCGCAAGCGGCTCGATGGCACATAACAACAACAGATATGTTAATGCAAATTATTTCCCCCCCAATATGTGGGTTTATTTCCTACCCATTGGAGAAGTTTTTTGGTGTGTGTAAGGATTTAATTCTTACAAGGTCCCATTCTTGTATTTTGTTTTCTCCTGGTTGTTGATTTTTTGTTATATTTGGGAGACTGTGTACATTGTGGATTAGGGCTTCTAGAGTTCTTCCTAGCTTTTCTGTGATGAATTTTATAGTTTTGGCTTTTACTTCTAGGTCTCTGATCCACCTTGTCTTGTTTTATTGCTTTCACTAATACTTTCAACACAATAGTGAATAGGAGAGGTGATAATGGGCATCCTAACATAGTTCCTATTCTCAAGTAGAATGCCTTTAATCTATCTGCATTGGGAATGTTATTGACTTGTGGTTTTGCATATATACTTTTTAGTATGTTGAAAAAATTTCCCTCTATTCCTATTTTGTTGAGTATTTTAATCAGGAAAGCCTGTTGAATTTTGTTAAAGGACTTTTCTGCATCAGTTGATAGGATCATGTGATTCTTTTTCTTTTTTTTTTGGTTCATGTAACAATGATAAATATTTTTGAATGATATTGTATTGATTCATTTATCACCAGAAGTGTATGAGCAGTCCAGTTATCTAGAAACACCTGAGAAACACCTATTAGAAAGTGCCTAGTAGTATCTCATTTTGTTTTAAGGCATCTCTGTGATTAATGATGAAGCTAAACAGTTTTTCAAATATATGAGTGTCATTTTCTATTTATAGTTCTGAGAATACCTATTAATTTCATGCCCATTGTTAGATTTAATTGTTTGGATTTTATTTTCTTGTTTATTGTGGTCTTATTATATTCCAGGGGGAAAGGTAGAACATAGTTGCGTGCTTTTCAAGATAACTTTTGGCTATTATTTTTTATTGTAATTTGAGTGCATGTTTATAAAGCATGTTATTTATTGAATCACTCACTCACATATGTTTTATTCCATACCATTTATGACAATACTCATAGAGTCTATCATCCGTTTGTCCCTTTATTGTCTTTCTTTTCAGCCATTTTCATAATTATTCGCAGTCTGTTAATTAATTTTCCATACCCTCCTTTTTACCTCCCTGGTAACAATACTAGTGGTATTATTTGTGAAAACTTTTCTTTGGCTTTTTATAATAATAGTTTAATACATTCATCCATTTATAGCTTACTCATTTCACTTACAATAATGTTCTCCTGATTCATTCATTTTATGTAATGTTTCAAGAATTATTGTTTTGTTGTGTTTTCTTTTGTTGTTGTTGTTGTTGTTGTTGTTGTTTTTAGAAGACAAGAAAATGATTTTATTTTAAGGTAAATTGAACAATAGCCATGGGTTAACATTCTACTCTAGAGTTAACAAACTGAGGGCCATGCCTTTAGTAATGATCTTTCCTATGAAATTAGCCTTCCCACATTAAAATCTATAGAGCAATCATTAGCAGGCACAAACTGTGCCAGAGAGCATAAGTGAACACTTAGAAGGAAAGTTCTTGATGAGTTTGCCATTTAAAAAAAAATTTTATTTCATTAATTTTAATGAACATTTACAGATATTTTGGATTTTCATTCATTCATTGTTGCACTTTTCTCCCTGCCCACCCCTCCCCCCCACAGTTCACTCTTCTCTTTGAAAAGTAAAAGAAAAATTCCTTCATTGTTGATTAGTATTTTTTCTGTGAATGTACACAATTTCTCTATCCATTTTTTTTGTTGATGGACTCTTGAGTTGTTTCCAACTCTTTGTTATTGTGAATAACGTAGGAATAAACATTTATCTCTATATATCTGTTCAAATCCCAACTCTTATTTCTTTAGGATATAAACTCATAGTTTATAAGATAAAAATAAAAATAAAACAAAATTACATTTTCAATTGAAGGAAATAACACCTTTATAAGTGAGTTTGCCATGTTCTTTGACCCAGTAGTTTAACAAGACATTCCCCTTCTAAGAAAGAAATAATGGCATCATTGTTTCTTCTCAAAATCTAATTTGAAGTAAAGGGTTATAATGGAGAAGGTACTACAAATTTTCACTATTTTTGCCTCCTGTATCTATCAATATAAATGGATAGAATAGTCTCCATTGTGGTTATTCACTGAACAGTTTATATATATTCAATATTCTCCATTTTTCCTACAAAGACAATTACATAGTGCTATTTCCCCCCCTTTCCCTTTTTCTTGAAAATACACAGAAGTCACTTTAACAGTATGCTCCACAGATCTAAGAAGAAAACCAAAACTATTTAGTCATCTGGAATTAGATTTAAGCTATTAACAAAGAGATTATCTACTATTCCTTCCAGTACTAAATGCTTGCTTTAATGTCTCTCAGTATGAAGAGCCAACTTGATCCACTTATATAGTCATAAAATTCTTTGTTTTTCCCCATATTTGTAAATCTCTGCATTTTTTATGACCATCTGTTCATTTTCTGTTTCCCAGGATACGGAGTAGAGTTGTCTCTGTTTTTCCTCCCTCTTTCTCATTTATTCAAGCAAATTCTATTTCTCTTTTGATTTTTTTTTGTTTAACTCCTAAAACAGTCCAGGATCTAATAGCATTCCATCTGAAGTGATAACTACTTATTTCTCTTACATATCATCAAGACCATCTTCTCAAACTTCCCATGTCCCAGTCCTCATTAACAAAACTCCAGATTTCACTCAAGCTGACGAGACAATTTCTGTCAATCTTCCTTCAGCAATTATCTTAATTCCCACAGAAACCCTTTTTATTCTAGAAGTTCAGAGACCTATTCTGTGGGAATTATTGTGATTCTTTATTTCAGGCCTTAAGGTTGTTTTGTTCACTATTTTTATGTAAGTAAAAGATGAATGTTATAGACTCAGAATTAAATTATTAAGATGAGCTGGTAATTTATCTTAAAACATGCTCCATCTTTATTTCTAAGACATACTGTCCAAATCTTCCACTGTTTTATTCTAATCACAAATTACCCTTTTTATCTCTCTTAAGAAATCTCTGGTTATCAAGTAACTAATCCATTATTTTATCTTTACTGAAAGCATAAATGCTGTGCACTAAGATAGAAAATTAGAACTGCAATTAAAGTTCAAGGATTTGCAATAAGGAAATGTAGGTAGCAATCTCACTTTGTCACTAAATCCTGTATGATTATATTAATCATGGTTGTTAATGCATACTTCTATGGCAAAATGCCTTATAATTTCAGGGCTTCATGTAATTTAAAAAATGTTTATTTTTAGTCCTTATGGAAATCTTATTCATATGCTCATGACTGGATGGCCTTCATGGGTGACTCTCTACACAGATGGTGACTAAAGGATTCAGAGTTTTCCCCTTTAATAACTCTAATATTCTCTGTTTCAGTTGCTGTATATTTACACTCATATTGCTGATCAATAAGGTGCAAAAACTTTATCAGAGCACACAAAATATTGGAGGGGAAAGATAAGGAATGTGTGAATGCTAATTTTCAATCCACATTTCATTGGACTTAACCAAAAAAAATGACTGAATCAGATGGAATGATACTGAAATTATTGTGCTTTGTGTTTTCACAATAGATTGGCTAAATAGTTAATATTTGGAAAGTCCCTTTATTTAACTTACTTTAAATGGAAGTTGAAGATTTTATTGATATTGATGTCATGTTAGTTTCAATAAGTCTTAACTGATATTTTAGTTATTATCATCTTTGGAAGAAGTAGCCCTCTGGCCTTTGAGTCTTGGCTTCATTTTCAGTAACATAACAAAATGTTGAAATCCTGGGAGGGCTGGAGACTGAAGAGGATTTGAAAAAATACCTTCTCAATTAGATGTACAGAGGGTGAGATGGAGCAATAAGGTACCACCACTAGAAAAGGATCAAATCTGTCCAATAGTAAATATAACTATCATGGTCTTTGGACAAAGGTTTGAGAAACTTGAGTTTGCTTACTTTCTACACATCTTCAAGGAAGGTCTGGTGATGTAGGAGCTTTGCTGTTAACATAAAGGTCACATCTCTCTGTTAGTTCACATCCACGAGTGGTTCAGACGGTGAAAGGCAGTCACTCTCCTCATGATTTACTGCTTCAAAAAAATCCTGGTGGAGGCCCAGCTATGCATGAGTCATTCCCAACTCAACCATAATGAGTGTAAGTTTGAGTGTTCTTGATAAAGCAGCACAACAGATTTGAAAAAGTACAGGGAAGGGCAATAAATAAGCAAGAAAGTCTCCCTGGTTTGGCTCAATGTGGTAACTACAACAACAGATACAAACATATCAACAATCATAAAGACAGCAAAGATCTAGATGATGGGTTGTTGCTTTTGTTGTTTTGCTTTATACATATGGTCCCTATGAGTAGAAATCAACTAGCTGTTGATGTTATGTGTCGTCAAGTCACCTGCAACTCATAGTGACCCTATGTACAAGAGCCCTAAACTTTGCTGTATCCTGTGCCAAGCTTATTGTCTCTGACACACCTCTACCCCCACAACCCTACCCACTGAATCAATCTACCTCACTGATGGTCTTCTTCTCTTAGGCTGTCACTCCACTCTCCTAAGCATGATATCCCTCTACAAGGACTGGTTCTTCCTTGCAACATGCCCAAAGTATTCCAGAAGAAGCTTCAGAATCCTTACTTCCAAGTAGCAGCATGGTTTCACCCTCTCCTGGATGAAACTGTTTGCTCTCTTAGCAATCCATGGTATATTCAACACTCTTTTACAACACCACAGAACAAAGACATCAATTCTCCTATCATTGCTAGTCATTGTCAGCTTTTTGAGGCATAGCAATTAATTGTGAAGACTATGGCCTGGATTAGGTACAATTTAATCTCCAGACTGACATCGTTGCTCTTCAGTACTCTGGAGAAGCACTGGATAGCAGACTTTCCCAATAAAAGTTGTCTTTTGATTTCCTGGCTGCTGGTACTAAGTTTGTGAAGACAATCTCAATCTCTTCACCGTCTACTCTGATGCTGTAAATTGGTCCAGTGGTGAGATCCTTGTTTCCTTGATGTTGAGAAAGAAATTGTTAAGAAAGAAATGGGAAGAAACCATAATTGCCACCCAAGCAGATATATGCACACCCATGTTTATTGCAGCTTTATTCACAATATCAAAGAGTTGGAAACAACCTAAGTGACCATCAGCAAAAGAATGGATAGAGAAGCTCTGGTATATTCACACAATGGAGTACTATGTTGCATTGAAAAACAAGTAACTCATGCAATATTATTCAAAATGGGTGACGCTGTAGGAAATCATGCTGAGTGAAATATCTCAGTCACAAAAGGACAAATACTACATAGTGCCACTGTTGTAGAACAGGACTGACATCAGGATTGGGATGAGACTGAGAAAAAATGGATAAATCATGTATACTGCATTGAAACATATGTGGGAGAAAACAGTTTAAAAGCTATATGTGATTGGGTATTACAGTTATGACAAGAGTCCAAGAAGGTTGCATAGTGGAATGTACCGGGGCAGGGGATGAGCGGCACTGTATACCAATGAAGAAATTTTCCTTTTACTTTTTAAAGAGAAGAGTGAACTAGGGTGAAGGGGTGGGCAGGGAGAAAAATGTAACAATGAATGAATGGAAATCCAAAATCTCTAAAAATGTTCATTAAAATTAATAAAATTATATATTTATAAAAAAATGGAAAGAGCATAAATATTGACATACTAGGTATTGGTGAAATGAGATGGACTGGCATGGGACATTTTGAATCAGATGATTATATGATCTATTATGCCTGAGATGAAATGTGAGAAAAAATGAGATTGCTTTCATAGCTAAAAAAGTCATTTCTAGGTCCATCTTGAAATACAATGTTGTGAGTGACAGGATAATAACCATGTACATACAAGGAAGTCCAAGGAATAACACTATCATTCAAATAGATGCACCAACAACTAGAGCCAGAGGAGAAAATTCTACAAACTTTTGCAGTCAGTAATCTATCAGACATGTGCTCAAGGTGCATTAATAAAAATGGGTGTCTGCAATGCAAAAGTTGGGAACAGAGAAGAAGGATCAGTAGCTCGGAAACATGAACTTGATGACAGAAATAAAGCTGGATATAGAATTCTGTACAATCAGCGATATTTTTGTTACAAATACTTTTTATAAGAAACATAAATTCAGACCATACACATGGATTTCACCTGATGGTATACATAGAAATCAGATCAATTACATCTGTGGAAAGAATCACTGGAGAAGCTCAGTATCAGCTGTGAAAACTAGACCAGGTGTTGATTGTGGAATAGACCACCACCCACTCATATGCAAGTTCAAGATGAAGCTAAAGAAAATGAAATGAAATCCACAGGAACCAATAGACCTTGAGTATATCCCTCTCAAATTTCAGAACCATCTCAGGAATAGGTTTAAGGTATTGAACACCAATGAGTGAAGGCCAGATGAGCTGTGGGAGTACATCAAGACTATCATCTATGAACAATGCAAAAAGTCATTACTAAGATAAAGGAGGAAGAAGAAGCCAAGAAGGATATCAGATGAGATTCTGAATATTGCATTGGAGCATTGAGAAGCCAAAGCAAAGGGAAGAAATTGAGAAATTAAAAAGCTGAACAGGAAAGTATTATAATGAAATGTGCAAAGGGCTGGATTCACTTTGCACTTCTTAAGTTGAAGGAACTGAAGAATAAATACTTAAAGATGCTTTGGGCAGAATATTAAAGATCTAGGAAGCGTTAAAAGAAGGTGAAAGAAGTAAACAGTCACTGTACCAAAAGGAATTGGCTGACAGAAGAATTTCATGAAACAACGTATGAGTAAGAGCTAATGGTGATGAAGAAATCAATTAGATTAAGAACAATTATCACCAGCTTCAACTGTCACATCAACAAAGGAAATGTACACCTTATTACCAGATTGCTCCAAGAAGCAGATTGCTATTATCAGATCATAGTTTTATTTAATTTTTTAAAAGGAGCATACATCTTAACTTGGTATACTTGAATTACTGAGATTTAATTGTTTTTTAGTGTGTTTGTTTTTTGAGAAGTGTGCTGAAATTGTGTGTAGATGAATGTGTGTAATTCTAAATACACTTTTCCTGGGGAGAGAATCTTTAGTTTTATCACCTTTTAGAAAAGACTCATGTCTTATAAAATTAAGAACTTTTGTTATGGAAAGAGTGAGAAGAATCTACAATTTATTTTATCATGGATATGATTCAGTTAAATACCTGTGCATCTCTAATTTTGACTGAAAAGTGTGAGAAGATTGTACTCAAAGGCATTCTCCCTGCCAGCTATTTCTCCTGTGTCCTCCCTGCTGTTTTGCAGCCTACAGTTGTGGAAACTGTGATGTCTCTATTTTTACTTTCAGGAGAAATTTTTTTTTCAGATGTCACAACTCAGGGTACTGCATTTTTAGTCTTTGGTTGGTGGTACAGTGGTTAGAATATTTTTCTTCTAATAAGCAAAACATCAGGAGTCTTAGAGGTATAGGAGTTGTTTTGCCAACTCAAAGCTGATAGTTTGAATTTACAAGCTGCTCTAGGTCAGAAAGACAGGCAATCTCCTCCTCTGACATGTACAGCTTATGTGCATCCGTTGGAGAATGAGCTATGAGTTGGTTCTGACTCAAAGGCACATAACAACATCAGCCAAAAAAGCAGTTCAAACCCACCAGAGGAAGACGTGGTCACTTGCTTCTTTCCATCAAGACTGGCTGCCGTGGGAACCCCATTTTGTTCTACAGCTTTGTTTTTAAGAATCCCTTTCAGAATTTACTCACCGACAATGGCTTAGTTTTGTCATTGATTTCCTCTTGTAAACATTTACACTAGTCATTTTCATGTGCTATTTCCCTGTTGGAGCTCCTTTCTCTTTACTGGGTTAAATTGACTTGATGTTATTACCAATTGTTGCTCATTCTACAGAATATTCTGGATTGCTTTCTGATGGTAAAACTTTTGGTCAGCTTTCCCCCCCCCTTTTCTTTGACCATTGCTAAAGAGATTTCTTTTTTCATTCATAAAGGACACATCCGGCCTTTTACACTGACAGTGTTCCTAGTGACTTCTTACATCTGTGGGAGTATTATAGTGTTTCCTGTAGATTATTTTCATAATTGCTTCCTGCAGTTATTTTCAGATTTGTGCAGGCACTAATTTTATGGTGTAAAGTACTCCTTTAGTATATTAGGTTTAGATTGCATTGCTTGTATTCTATATATAATTGTTGTTCATAGGTGCTTTCCAGTCTGAACTGACTCATAGCTGACTGTTCAGTGGGTTTTAAATGGCATTAAATCTCCCAGTCGGAGACTGCCCATCCTTCTCTTACTGACCAACTGGTGGATTCCAACCACGTGCTTTTGGATTATATCAACTTGAGGTTTTTACAAACTTTTGCTCATTCTACAGAATATTTTGGGTTTTCTGATGATGGGAAACCACTTAATCGCATGTAATTCACCTCTTTGATCTATTGTTAAAAGTATCTTTTATTATTATTATTATTTATGAAGGAACAAACACATCTTTTTACCACCAGGCCACCAGAGCTCCCTAGATATTGTTGAAAATGGTAAATTTTTTTTTTAAATAAACCTATAGGGTATATAAGGATTTGTAATTCTAACTTAATTATTAAAATGCATAGTGATGTATTCATAGAAGTCCTTATGAAAATAAATACAAAATATCTTCATTAAAGAATATCAGTCTCTAAATACCTGCTCTCACCTAATATAAATATCTCCTTGCCCTCTCTTTCACTTTCAAAAGACTTATTAACTTTGTAAATATTATCACCATTTCCACAATGTTTCAAGCTAGAAATCTGGAGTTATCCTGGCTTATCCATCTACCACCGACTGTTTTAGTCAGTAACACTTTCAAACTAAAATTTAAATCTACCCTTGATTTCACATGCAAGCAAGATTCTACTGAAGATCATCCAAAAACGATTAGAACAGCACTTCAGCAGAGCATTGCCTGAAATCCAGGCTGGGTTTAAAAGGGGTCGTGGTACTAGGGATATTGTTGCTGATGTTAGGTGGGTCTTAGCTGAAAGCAGAGAATACCAGAAGAATGTCTATCTGTGTTTCATTGATTATGCAAAGGCA
>NW_006399937.1:6047658-6068809 GCF_000299155.1 Elephantulus edwardii | reverse complement strand
GTGCGGTTGGCGCAGGATAGAGCAGGGTTTAGGGCTGTTGTGCATAGGGTCGCTATGAGTTGCAAACAACTCGACGGCACATAACAACAACAACAACAACAACCCTTGCCAAGCCATTTTGTTACCACTTCTTACACACCACGTTATTTCTTCAGCCCCTAGGTCTTTTTGTTGGTCCTTTAGCTCCACACTAGCCCACTCTAATCTCTCCTTGACACAAAAGCGGCGGCCATCTCCTGCAAATAGAAATGAGAGTTTGACACGTTTAAAATCTTTCAATGACAATAAGCACATATATAATCAAACATAAACTCTTAACATTATTCTGCAGAGACCTTTCTTTGAACTCATCCTTTGCCATTCCACCTTGACTAGCTAAGCATCTTTTTACTTATGGAACACACCAGTGCTTCTTAGGCCATTCTGTTCTTTCTGAATGGGGTGTTCACCTCATCATTCTCTCCATCGTTTATTTCTTTTTCTTCTGTACACCATAGAATGTTCTCAGCGTTACTTTCCCTCAACACCTTAGAGGCACTCACTCATCCCTCCTTTATCTCGGCACTTGTCTTCCAAGTTTTAGTTCTTACACCATACTGCAATTTTAAACAAATCAAAACCAACAACAAACCTTTACATTGTATGTCCAATTCCTGAATTATAACATACATTTTTGGAGTACAGTGTTCATAACTGTCTCTATGACCTCTTTTGAAAAAAAGTACAATATATATCTCATAAGCAGATTACTAGTTAATTTTGTGGATTCCCAGCTATATATCTATTAGTTAACCTTTCCTGCCCTTATTGATTAGTAATAGAATAAGATCTGAAGAGTCATATCAGAGATGATATTTGATTTATTCATTCATACAGCAAGTTTTTATAATATACTTGTTAAGCAATGTGTTAGGTACTGAAGTGTTAATAGCAAGATTATGATACGCCTCCTATGCCTTTGGGAAACTGATAAAAACTCTTTTAAAATAACAAGTAAACTCAGTAACCATGTAATTGATAGAAATTTCAAATAATGATAAATGTTAATAGATACTATGAGAAGTCCCTATTAGAAAGAGAAAAGGAAGACCATTCAGGCAAGGAGAGCCTTTGTTGAGGCGAAATGTCCTTGCAAACATAATAATAGAAGGACAATGTGACAGAATGCTGAGAGGGAGAGATTTGGTATGAGGTGAATCAGTGAACTTTCCTAGACCAGAAGCGAGAATAACAGGGATCTTTTAAAATATTTTGGCAGAGTTGGGAAAAGCAGAATAGAAAGAGCTTGGAGTCGGTAATAAATGACCTAATAAATAGATGTTTTTAAGAAAACTGAATTACTTTTGAAAAATCAGTCACTGAAAGCTTTACAGGATTTAATTCTCCTACCACACACACTGATGTGGTAGGAATTGATATTTTCTCCTTGGCAAATAAAATCCTAAAAAGAAGGATGTATTTACAGCCATATTTTTAATTTAATATGAAGATAAGGATCATTTTCCAATTTTAAAAATAGAATCTTACATATTTCCCTTGACTGCACCATAGTTTCTGAGTAACTTTAAGGACAGTGCCTGTTCTGTTTATTGAATTCAATGCTTATCCAAGTGTACAAAATTATAAAGTGTTCCCAAAGCCTCCCCAGTTCTTCTGCTGTTTTCTCAAAGAATCAGGTCTAAATTATTTTGTCATTCTTTGCCATGTTCAAATGTTGAAGTCAGTATAAAAGTTTATGATGTTATTGACTTCACACAGCTCCATCAAGCTCAATATTGATTTAATGACTCTTTCCTCTTCCTTCTTGTTTTTAATTCAACTCCATAGTTATCCCTTGGTTTATTATAGTGTCAATGCTCAGAGCACTTTATTACATATCTACAAACTTGTTTCTGAGGATGCCTGCCCATAAATTACTTGCTAGCCATTCAAAAACAGAGCCAGAAAATAATAAATATCCAGAAACTGAAGAAAATATTCCTGGATAGAGTACAAATCTCTTCCCGCTCTTTGTGTGTTGATTGTACTTCCTAATGTATAAAATAAAAATTCAAAAAGCTCAAAAATTTAAAGGAAAATGTTACCTGGCATGCGATATATCTGTATCTCATAGCAGATGGCATGGTTCTGCATGGGGAGAAGATGAAATGCCACATGCATTGCTGAAATGGAAGGATTTTGAGCAAGTGGCATTCCTGGGAAGCTGGCCGGCAGGCTCTGACATTAACAGTTTTATTAAGTTCAGCTGCAGGCTGGAGCGGTCTTGGCTTCCCGTGTTCGGTCACATTTTATTGGCTGTCCCTCTGGTTCAGGCAGGGTGGCATAGAAAGAAATTGTAGTGGATGGCAAGATGGGTTGGATTGAGGTGGATGAAGAGGTTATGTACTTTTTGTCTAACTTTTTTGTTTACTATGGAAGGAAAAGAAGCATGAATAAATTACACATAGACTGGGGTTTGCTTTTTAAAAATAAATTGTCTGAGAAAGGCCACTCTGGGGCCCATTTTGAAAATGTTCTAAATTATAGTTTCAATGAATCCTGAATTGTACATAGAAATTGTCCATCTTACTGTGAAGTCATAGGGAGAAAAAGAGTTTGCAAACACACGAGGAGCTTCGCATGAACTTAGCAGCATGATATTGATGAATATCAGGGTGCCAACAGCAGTCATTTTCCTTCTGCTTTTATTCAAAACAAATCTGAGAAGGAAAGAGATAAAACTGTACAATTAGAGTTGATTGTGCTATGTTACCTATTGGCCATATTACACAATAATACCTGTGTTCTGTCTAAAATGCTTGTTCTGACATTTTAATATTTCATAATTTTCAGATAATCTTGGGTGATAATAAATTGTGCTCTCAGCAGTATGGAGCTTTTTTTGTTCCACTAATCAGTCCTCAAAAGACTGTCAGCAATGTAGGTAGACGTCAGTGTAGGTCTCTAGGTAGTATATAATAGATGTTTGTCGTTTGTCAGTGCTAGTTATAGTATCCTTATATCCTATTAGGATTTAAGACAACATTCTGCTATATACCCACATGTATGTATGTATGTGTGTGTGTGTGTGTGTATACACATACATATACATGTATATTTACACATTATATATGTGTGTGTATGTGTGTATATACACTCAGGACACACAAAGTTTTATGTCCTTCCTCAAACCATATGAGCTTGGAGAAACAATGAAAGTTATACAAATGATCAGGTCTTTCGTTTATAGGGTCACTATTAGTCATCTACGACTCGACAGCATTTAACAACAACTTAAAATCAAGCATTACTAACATAAATTGAAAAGTGTGTTTAACTTCGTATGCTATAGATTTTGTCTACATTATACTCAAGTAACTACTTACTTCAATAAATTTCATTTAAGTAAGTATATATGCATAGAAATATTCCAATAACTTCTACTGTTGAACTAGTCATATTGCTGTTAGATCAGCAAAGCTGAAGACAGATTCATTTCAGTACTTCTACATGAGGAAATGTAATATAGAAGGCTGTTGAAGCTATATGCAAGTGAGTAGTTTTATATAAATTAACATTTTCTCATTAACTTTTTATAATCATGTTACTTTCTCTTTTTTCTTATCTTTTCTTGAAAGCACAGTTACTCATGATAACATTTTTAACATTATAATAAAAGACACAGCTTCCACAATGTTCATATTGCTTTCTTTTAACACCGGTTCATTATTTAAAAAGCAATAATAATTGCATGTAAATAAAGTTTCATGAGAACGGATGAACTGTGTATTCTTGTTTGTTGTTAAGTGCCATCAAGTCATAGGCCACTCATAGCGACCCTATGCACGAAAGACCTGTATAACTTTCATAGTTTCACCAGGTTCATAGGGTTTCCAAAGGCAAGCTATTTTGGAAGTTGATGCAACTCCTGCTTCCAAGCTTGTTTTAATTGGGGAGCTTCACCAAACATTGTCCCCCATGGGTAACCATTATTGCATTTGACATCAGTGTCACAGTGTTCAGCATCTCAGCAACCATGAGTTACCTCTGTACAGCAAGTGGACAGACTTCTACCTTGAAGAATGTTTGACCAAAACCAATTAAAAACACGCTTGAAGGCCTCAGGTTAAAGTCACCCACCTTTGACTTAGTAGCATCGCTTTCTGTCCACTATGCCAACTGATCTCTCTCTATGCTATTGTTTTTGTTGTTGTTGTTAAGTGCTGTCAAGTCATAGGCAACATACAGCAACCCTATGAGTGAAAGACCTGAACACTTGTATGACTTTCATCCTTTCTCCAGGAATGGTGTGTATACATATTAAATTCAAGGTGTCTCTAGTATCCTGTGTACCATAAAGTATTTTAAACGACCTGTTTTTTAACTACAAGATTTGTGCATTTTTTTCACATTAATGTAATCTATATATTATATATATATATATTATACTATAATATATAGATAGCATAGTAATGTGAAATATATGTATATATAAAATTCCATTACTTAGTAAGGCAAAAATGACATACTGTTAAGGACGCAAAAATAGAAAATAAAATTAGAAATGTAAGTAACCAGAACAAAATTCCAAGCTTCCAAAAAAGATGTCATTTGATTAAATATAGAATGTTCTTTACCACTCTGTAGAAAATGTATTCCCACATAGCAAGAAATTTTTTAGAAATTAGCTCAAGTTCATATTATGATTCCTGAAGAGGGTAGATCTTCTAGTAGAACAAGCCCAAATAATTGAATTGAAAATTTCTAACTCTAACTTGGTCTCTGGCAAAAAAAAAAAAAAAGAAAGGCTACTCTGGGTTCCCACCCATCCCTGCTTTTTCCCAGCACCTGGACGTAAGCCCAGTATTTCTAACTTGAAGTCACCCTGAACTCACCTTTCCATTCAGGCGGCCATTTGTTTACTGCACTGCCACTAAGATAGACACTGGTAGAAATGAAATTAATTCCCTGTACCACTCTTCTCACTCTTTTTCCCTCTCTTATGTTGACAAGATATGTAGATTAGTACTTTTATTTTTGTTGTTATATGCCCTAGAGTCACCTGTTATGCATAGTGACCCTGTGTACAATAGCTCTGAAACCTGCCCTGTCCTGAGCCAGTGTCACTGACTCTGACACACCTACCTCCATTGCCCCAATTACTGCATCAATCCATCTCATCCAGCGTTTTCTTCTCATTCATTGTACCTCTGAGAATGATGTCCTTCTCCAAGGACTGTACCTCCTGGTCATGTACCAAAAGTATGTGATATGGAGTTTCAAAATCTTAGCCTCCAAGAAGAAACTTGGTTTCACCCTCTCCAAGACAAACCTATTTGTTTTCTTAGAAGTCCATGGTCCGTTCAAATTCATTGATAAATTTGTAGGTATTAAAATAACTAGTATTATGAGAAAAAACATGAAGAGTTAATAAGAAGACATTCTTTAGCGATGCTCAGACTCCATCAGGGGGATGTCGCTCTGTGCGCAGCATAGATCAAAAGACCTGACATTCAGGCTCAAACGTACCTTACTTCATCATTGTTATCATAAACACTTTTATTGCTCCTCACAGTTTTCATTTGAGGTCTTTGGTATCTAATGCTAAAAACAGGAAATACACATATATAAAACAATCAGAACAGAGGTAGTAAAGAACGCTATCCCTAAGGCCTGGTCCTAGGCATGATTTGTGTAGCTGGTTAGTGCAGGGTGTTTGGGGTTCAGTGCTGGGGGGAATGGTTAGATCAACATGAGAATTTATAATAGTGGTAGTGAGAAAATTTTAGTCAGGGTGCCTTAAAGGTTCCATGAAATGGCAAGTTATCAACCATTGTAGAATGATTTCAACATTTTAACAATGGATATGTCGTATTAGTCCATTTTGGTGAATGCCTATATAATAGTATCTGCTAAAAATGCTAACTGCTCATTAATGTCTGTATTCCATAATGCTCTTTTTTATAACAAGAGAAAAACAAATAGTGGAAATAAGCTGCACTGTAAGCCCCAAAACATGCGGTTCAAGTCCCCCAGCTGCTCCATAGGAGTAGGATGGACAATCTCCTCTTGTGTGATTAATTGCCTCTAAAAATCAGTCAGAGTGTCAGGTCTGGGATCTGTTCCATCTCGATGGTACACAATAACAACATGACTTATCAAAGAGTTTGAAGGCTTGATTCCAGTTTCAGAACCTCAAAAATTAGAATTGAGATTTCGATCACAGGGCTTAGGTGATTGATGGCTAGTTTACTTTTCTAAAAAACAAGGATTGTAATATTTGTTCTGAATATTTAAAATTGTTTAAAAGAAATTATTTCCATGAAAGTTAATAATACTTTTTATTGTTTAGTAAATACTAGACTTACAGTCACTGCTTCATAAAAGAAAATATTGTTGATGTTGCAATACCATATGAGATAAATGCTACTGAGACAATTAGAGACAAAGATGACAAGAAACTCCCTAATGTCATGTAGATGAAAATCTGAAGGACTCAACTAGAAACCCAAGCAACTGGTCTCTAGAGCTTTCACTAATAACCGCTATGCTCCAGTATTATAAAAGAATATTTGCAAAATAGTCTTTTTTATACACGCATAACAATTACTCTCAATATTATGTTATACTACTTTTCTTTTCACAACTATAAATAGAAGCTATAAAGACATTCTTAATGGGGCTAGAAGTTATTATCTGCTCAATTTAGAGGCTTGATTTTGGCAAGCATTTTTTATTATAGAATCTGTAGGAGTGCATGTATTACATTCAGGTTTTTATAAGGATTGCTAGTAAGGGTGTGTGCTTAGCCTATATTACAATCAATACTTTGCTTCATACAATATCTACAATTATATTGAACTGGTACATATTTCATTTCATAAGAATCTTTATTTAAGTATTTGTACATCATATTCAATCTCAATAGCCTCAGTGTAATGCTAATAAATATATCTTTATTTTTCTTTCTTCCCCCTCTTTCTTTTGTATTATTTACAAAGTTCAAATACATTGGTTTTCACACCAGATCTTCTCATTCCTACACACACACACACACACACACACCACATTAAATTGTACAACCCTATGTTTAACCCTTACCCTGCCCATCTTCACTCCTATGCTTCCACTCTCTCCTCTTCTTGGGTCCTCATATTTGTTCTACAATAACGGTCTTAAACAGTATTTGTCCTTATGGGACTGAGCTAGTTTACTTAGCATAACACTCTCCAGTCCCTGCCAAATTAGGTAGTAATTTACAAACTCATTGATCCTGTGTGCTGCATAGTATTCCATCATATGAATGCACTATAATTTCTTAATCCACTCAATTGTAGTTGGATATCTGGGCTGTTTCCATGTACTTGTGGTGGTGAACAATGTTGTTATGAAAATCAAGAAGCGGGTCCATCAGGGATATATTTTTGTCTCCATATTTTTCAATCTGTATGCAGAAAAGATCATCCGAGACCCGGGGCTATATGAGGAGGAATGTGGCATCAGGATTGGTGGAAGAATCATCAACAACCTGTGTTATGCAGGTGACACAAACCTGCTTGCTGAAACTGTGGAGGACCTGAAACGTTTGCTGTAGAAGGTCAAGGACTGCAGTCTTCAACATATATTGAAGCTCAACGTCAAGAAAACAAAGATTCTCACCACTGGGCCAATTGGCAGCATCAGTATGGATGGTTAAGAGCTTGAGATAGATAACAGTTTTAGTTTGCTTGGCTCTACAGTCAACCTCTTGGTAACAGCAGCCAGGAAATCAAGAGATGAATTGCATTGGGAAAGTCAGCTGTGAGGGACCTCTCAAGAGTACTGAAGAGCAACAACGTCAGAGACTAAGTTGTGCCTAATCCAGGCTATAGTCTTTGCAATTACGTGTTATGCTTTGGAGAGTTGGACAGTGACTAGGGATAATAGAAAGAGAGTTGATGCCTTTGAACTATGGTGCTGGAGAAGAGTGTTGAATATACCATGGACTGCTAGGAGAACAAACAAGATTGTCCTGGAGAGGGTGAAGCCAGGCTGCTCCTTGGAGTCAAGGATTCTGAAGCCTCGTCTGACATACTTTAGGCATGTTGCAAGGAGGGACTGGTGTTTGGAGAGGGACATCATGTTTGGCAAAGTGGAGTGATGGAGGAGAGGAAGACCTTGATGAGATGGATAGATTCTGTGACTCGAGTGGTGAGAATGAGTGTGTTGGAGATGGTGAGGTTGGCACAGGATAGAACAACGCTTGGGGCTCTTGTACATAGGGTCACTATGAGTCGCAAGCGACTCGATGGCACATAACAACAACAACAACAACAACAACAATGAACATTGGTGTTCAAGTCTTTCTTATGTTTCAGTTATCATTCACTCAGGGTATATTCTAAGCAATGGAATAGCTGGGTTGCATGGAAATTCTATGCCCAGCTTTTTGAGGAAGCACCAAATTGTCTTACAGAGTGCTTGTATCATTTTACAATCTCATAAAAAATATGAGTTCCCATCTCATCACATCCTCTCCATCCTTTTGACTTGCTGCCCTGATAAAATTTGCTACTGCTATTGGAGTGAGATGGGATCATAACATATTTTTTATTTGTATCTCATATTGTCAGTGATTTTGAGTATTTCTTCATGTGACTGTTGGCCATCCAAATCGATGCCTTTGAGTTGTGGTGCTTAAAAAGAGTGTTGAACAGATCCTGGACCACCAAAAAAAAATAAAACCAAGTAGGTCTGTCTTGGAGAGGGTAAAACCAAGTTTCTTCTTGGAGGCTAGGATTTTGAAGCTCCATCTAACATATTTTGGGCACTTGGCCAGGAGAGACAGGTCCTTGGAGAAAGACATCATGCACAGAAGGGTGGAGGGACAACGCAGGAGAGGAAGACCCCAGATGAGATGGACTGATGCAGTAACTGGGGTAATAGGGTTTGGTGTATTGGAATTATTGAGATTGGCCCAGGACACGTCAAAATTCAGAGCTGCTGTACATAGAGTCACTATAGGTCACAGGTGACTTGATGGCACATAACAACAACTGTTTCCAGCATCACAGCAACATGCGAACCACCACAGTAGGATATACCTCAAAGAAATCATACTTGTGTCAGAAGCAGACATATGTACACCTATGTTTATTGCAGCATTATTCACAATAACAAAGAGATGAAAAAAGCTCAAGTGTCCATCAACAATTGAATGTATAGAGGAACTATGTGTAAAAAGAGTAAGGGCCATGTGGGGACAGTCATATTTTACCTTTACCAACTTCACAAAGGGGAACTGTTCCTGTCAACAACATCAATATCACAAAACCAATTCCCTTGAGGTCAAATATATCTTTCATACTCATGTAACTCTTTAAACCTGTTCTATCCTGGGGCAACTTTACCCTCTCTGACACACCTACCTTCATTACTCCAGTAACTGAATCAATTCATCTCATTGAGGGCCTGCTGTCAAAGATGTCTCCAAAGTACTGAAGAGCAATGATGTCAGTCTGGAGACTGCAGTGCACCTGATCCAGGCCATGGTCTTTTCAATCACTTGCTATACATCAGAAAGCTGGATAATGATTAGGGATGATAGAAGGAGAACTGATGCCTTTGAGCTGTGATACTGGTGAAGAGTATTGCATATACCATAGATTGCTAAGAGAATGAACAGATTCTTCCTGGAGAGGGTGAACAGGTTCATCATGGCTGCTCCTTGGAGGCAAGGATTCTGAAGCTCTTCATCTGATATACTTTTGACATGTTGCAAGGAGGAACCAGTCCTTGGAGAGGGACACCATATTTGGGAGGTTAGAGGAACAGCAAAAGAGAGGAAGACCCTCAAGCAAATGAATTGATTCAACCACTGGGGTAATGAGGATAGGTGTGTCAAAGACAATGAGGTTGGCACATGACAGAGCAGCATTTAGGGCTGTGGTACATAAGGTCGCTATGAGTCACAGGTGACTCAATGACACATAAGAACAAAAATAACAAGTACTATTGAGTTAATTCCAACTTGTGGAGACCACCTTCTGTTTTCTGAAGCTGTAACTCTTGTGGTATGTCTGTACTCCTGTTCAAATTCTGTAAATTTAATATGAAATGGAAGAAAATTCTGTTTCTACATGGTGGCTTAGAAAGACAGAACTGAAGAGATATCTGAATGAGTTAAGAAAGGCAGGCATGAGGATAACTGGACTAAGAACACTCAGACAGAGCATGAATACTTTTAATGAAGGAAATGTAGGGAGGCCTGTGTGCACATGATAGAAGAATCAGGGGGAGATTAATGAGAAATAAAAGCCTGGAGGTGGAGGAAAGATCACAGAGCATTTTTAGGTCATGCTGCAAGTGTAAATTTTGCTGTGCCGTGGAAAACCACTGAAAAAGCAATGGACAAATGCTTAATGAACTTACATACTTAAAAATGAACACAGACTCACACACCCATACACACATATATGTACAGACTTACATGTTAAAAAAACAAGCCAAGAAACTCAAAGTTTAGTTTACTTTGAAGAAAATAGGAGAGCAAGGAGAGGAGAGTTTAGGATTCATGGGGTATTGATACAGCTTCTCCACAAATTTTACCAAGAGAGGATTTTTCTTTATCTATTTGTATTCCGTTCTTCAGAGTCAAGAGTCATTGCAATGGAGTTAGAATCTACTGGTAGCTGTCACTCTAACAGGTTTCCTAAGGTTATAAATTGAATTAGAGGAGATTTATCATCTTTCTCCTATGAAGCTATTGGTAGATATGAACCAAAACAGACACATGACATTTGGGCTAGCAGTTCAACTCCCTAAAGGTCATCAGAGCACCTTGTTGTTGTTTTGTGCTACTTTGGTAGACTGCAACTCATAGTGACCCTGTGGACAATGGATCTGAACATTGTCCTATCCTGTGTCATCCCCATCATCTCTAATAAACTTGAGCCAATTATTAGTTACTGTGTCAATACATCTTGTTGAAGGTCTACTTCTCTTATGCTGACCTTTCAACTTTTCAAGCATGATGTCCTTTTCTGGTTCTTTCTAAGAGCATGCTCAAAGTATGCGAGATTAAGATTCACCATCCGTGCCTCCAAGGAGCATCCTGGTTACACTTTCTCCAAAAGATACTTGCTTATTCTTTTGTTAGTTCATGAGATATTTAGTCCTTTTCTATAACATTGTACTTCAGAAGATACTCTGAAAACTGCACTGGAGCGCAGAGAAGCCAAAGCATAGGGAAGAATTTAAGATACTAAAGAGTTGAATAGAAGATTTCAAAAGGCAGCACGGGATGACAAAACAAAATATTACAATGAAATGTGCAAGGAGTTGGAGTCAGAAAATCAAAAGGGCCGAACTCGCTTAGCATATCTTAAGTTCAAGGAACTGAAGAGCAAATTCAAACCTCGAGTTGCTATAATCAAGGATGCTTTCGGCAGAATGTTAAATGATCCAGGAAGTATTAAAAGAAGATGGAAAGAATATACTGAGTCACTGTATCGAAAGGAATTGGAAGACACAGAAGAATTTCATGAAACAACATATGAGCAAGAGCATATGGAGATGAAAGAAGAAGTTCAGGCTGCTTTGAAGGAAATGGCAAAAAATAAGGCTCCAGGAATAGATGGTATACCAATTGACATATTTCAGTTAACAGATGCTGCCATGGACGTGCTCACCAAATTGTGCCAAGAAATCTGGAGAACGACCACTTGGCCAACTGACTGGAAGAGATCGATATTTGTTCCTATCCCAAAGAAAGGTGACCCAACAGAATGTGGAAACGACAGAACAATCTCACTGATTTCACATGCAAGCAAGATTTTACTGAAGATTATCAAAAAACGACTGGAACAGCACATCAACAGAGAAGTACCAGAAGTCAAGGCTGGGTTTAGAAGGGGTCGTGATACTAGAGATATTGTAGCTGATGTTAGATGGATCTTGGCTGAAATCAGGGAATACCAGAGGAATGTCTAGCTGTGTTTCATTGACTATGCAAAGGCATTTGACTGTGTAGATCATAACAAACTATGGCTGACTCTGAGAAGAATGGGAATCCCAGAACACTTGATTTTTCTAATGTGAAACTTATAGTTGGACTAGAAGGCAGTCATCAGAACAGAGCAAGGGAACACTGCATGGTTCAAAATTGGGAAGGGCGTATGCCAGGGATGCATCCTATCTCCATACCTTTTCAACCTATATGCAGAGCAGATTATCCGGGAGGCTGGTTTCTATGAGGAGAAATGTGCGGTCAAGATTGGTGGATGATTTATCAGCAATCTGCGTTATGCGGAAGACACAACCCTGCTTGCTGAAACTGAAAAGGACCTGAAGCGCCTTGTGCAGAGTGTCAAGGACTGCAGCCTACAATATGGATTGAGGCTCAATGTCAAGAAGACAAAGATTCTCACCACTGGACCAATTGGCAGCATCAGGATGGATGGTGAAGAGATTGAGATAGTACACAGCTTTAGTTTGCTTGGCTCCATAGTCAACAGTCTTGGCACTAGCAGCCAGGAAATGAAAAGGTGCATTGCTATGGGAAAGTCTGCTGTTAGGGACCTCTCCAAAGTACTGAAGAGCAATGGTGTCTCTCTGGAGACTAAGGTGCACCTGATACAGGCCATGGTCTTCGCAATCACTTGTTATGCATCAGAGAGACAGACAATGACCAAGGAGGATAGAAGGAGAATTGATGCCTTTGAGCTGTGGTGCTGGAGAAAAGTATTGAGAATACCGTGGACTGCTAGGAAAACAAACAGATTTGCCCTGGAAAGAGTTAACCAGGTGGCTCCTTGGAGGCAAGGATTCTTAGGCTCCCTATAACATACTTTGGACATGTTGTGAGGAGAGACCAGTCCTTGGAGAAGGACATCATGCGGGAGAGGGTGGAGGGACAGCGCAGGACGGGAAGGCCCTCTTTGAGGTGGATTGATTTTGTTACTGGGGTATTCGGGACGGGAGTGTCAGAGACAGTGCGATTGGCACAAGAGCGGAGTTTAGGGCTGTTGTAAATAGGGTCGCTATGAGTCACAAGCAACTCAATGGCACATAACAACAACAACAACAACTATAACATTACAACTAAAAATATCAATTCTTCTTTTGTCAACTGTAGTCACGGTCCAACTTTCAGATGCATAGTAAGTAATTGAAAATACTATGGTTTGGATCAGGTGTACCTTTGTCTTTAAGCTAAATCATTGCTCTTCAACAATTTAGAGAATTCCCTCAGAGAAATTTTCCCAGTGAAACATATCTTTTGATGTTTTAAATTGCTAGTACCAAGGGGGTAGATTGTAGATCCAAGTAAGATAGTGTTATTGAAAATGTCATCATTTTGTTCATGTTGCCTATTGATTTAATGATGATGATTTTTGTTTTCTCAAGATTGGGATATTATGCATATGAAATGCTATTTTGTCTTTGAACTTCTGGTGCAAGCATTTTACTTTCTCCTCATTTTCAGCAAGCTACATGTGCCATCTGTATAAATCAAGTTGTTAATTGCTTTTCTTCCAATCCTGCTGCCACATTCTTCATGGTAAATTCCTGCCTTCAACTGATTTGTTCATCATACAGAATGGACAATAAAGGAGAAAGGATGAATCCCTGATTCACTTTTTATTTTTTTAATTTTAAACCAATATTGAAAAATGCTATGGACAATATGCTGAATGACCCAGAATTCATCAAAAGAAGATGTGACTCGATGGCACTTAGCAACAACAACAACATTCCTTGGAGAGGGTCATAATGTTGAGAAGGGTGGAGGGTCGATGAAGGAGAGGACGATACTCAGTCAGGTGGATTGACACAGTGACTGCTGCAATGGGCTCTTGTGTGTCAGGAAGTCTGAGGAACTGGGTTCAGATCTTTTGTTCATAAGGTTGCTATGAGTCGTACTTGACTCAAGGACATGTAACAACAATAACACTACCAGTATTCTCTGGTGTTCACACAATAGATTCTTGGTCTAGATATAGGTTTCACATGAGCCCAGTTAGGTGTTCAGGAATTCCCATTCTTCTCATTGTTATTCATTATTTGTTGTGATCCACACAATTTAATGCCTTTGTGTAGCCAATAAAACATAGATAAACATCTTTCTGGTATTCTTTGCTTTCAGTCAAGATATCTATCTGACATCAGAGGTGTTATTACTGGTGGCACAGCCTCTTCTAAGTATAGCTTGAATTTGTTTGATCTCTGTGAAAGTTCTGTTCTAGCGACTGTTGTTGCTGTTGTGTGGCATCAAGACGGAACTGACCCTTACTTAAATAGCACAGGAGGATACTGCCTCTGCAGAGCTGCAAATGGACTCCAACAAAGTGCCTCTGGGACTGCAGAACAGCTTCTTGACTCTAGGCCATCTTAGCCACTATTGTTCTTGTTGTTATGTGCCTTCGAATCACTTGCAAATCATAGTGACCCTTTGGACAACAGCCCTAAACCCTGCTCTATCATGTGCTTATCTTATTGTCTCTGACACATCTACCCCAACTACCCCAGTCAATTAATCAATTCATCTTATCGAGGGTTTTCCTCAACTGCACTGTCCCACCACCCTCCCAAGCACGATGATCCAAGGACTGGTTGCTTCTTGAAACATGCCCAAAGTATGTCAGAATCCTTGCCTCCAAGGAGCAGCCTGGTTTCACCATCTTTAGGATGAACCTATTTGTTCTCCTAGGTGTCCATGATATATTCAATACTGGACTCCAGCATCACAGCTCAAATGTATCAATTCTCCTTCTAGCATCTCTAGTCATTGTCCAACTCCCTGATGCACAGCAAATAATTGGAAAAATTATGGTCTGGATCCATATTGAATGCTGCTGTCCTTCACATTTTGCAGCAAGTGCTTCAGGTCCCCCTCAGTTTCAGCAAGCAAGGTTGTGTCATCTGTGTAATGTAGTTTGGTGATGAGTCTTCCTCCAATCCTGATGCCATATTTCTCCTTATAGAGCCCAGTCTAATAGGACTTTGATATGCTTATCAGAAACTCTATCTTATAATGATTATTATTGGCTTGTAGAAGAGCCAATCCCCACTCTACCGCATAGGAGAGAGAGAAGATTTACCACAGAAAATTTGGTATTTTATTTTTGGGGACATTATTATATTGTATGGATATCTTTGAATCAGGAATATGAAAAGAACAAAATCACATAGTTCTGAAGTTATTGTAGATAATGATTATTTAAAAGTTAGATATTCTCAAATGATGTATAGTAGCAAAGTATCAATGTAACTGATACTTGTATTTATCTTTATACCTGTTCTTATTGTTGTGTGCTGTTGAATCAGAACAGACTTACAGCTGAACTTTTAGAAGTTGCAAATCACACAAGAGGAGTGTACATATTTTTCTTCTGCAGAGTGGGTTGTGGGTTCAAACTGCATAACTTGGGATTGTCAGTTCAGTATTTCATTTTTAGGTCTCCAGAGCCCATTTTTTACTGGTCTCAAACCAATTTTGGGATCATAGAGACAATAGTACTACCAAATATCTTTTCTCTCTCCACTCCTTTGCTTCTCTTATCTAATTCTCTACTTTTTTATATTTAAAAAAAATGTAACTACCATAATAAACAAATATATGTTAGTTGAAGTTTGAATATTAAGACATCGTGCTGAGACTATAGTTTCTAATTTGTGCATATATGTGCATAAGAAGGAAAAATGTCTTGTACTTTCTATTTTTACTTTATTAGCAAGTCATTCTTCTACCTTTATTATTAAGAATTATGCTTCCTGAAAACTAACATGATTTATGATGAATAACCTGATAATGTCTTTAAATGAAATTACATAATTTATGAGAAAGAAAACATTGTGATTTTACCAAACTCTTTTTGAAACAAAGTACTGTATTAAACATTAAATGAATTTTTGTAGATTAAAATAGTTCACATTAAATAAATTCATAATTATCTATTTTCCAGTAATTATAGATTCCTCTTAACATTGTTAAGGCACATTTATGTAAGATTTAATATATGTTTGTAAGAAATCAAATAATTTTATCTGTGTCATAAAAGGCATGAAAAAATATTCTAAAAAGTGAGAGGAAATTGACAATGTTTTCTAACCATCATTTTTTTCCTTTTTGGCTTGAAAAAATAGGTTGGTTAGTTGTTAGGCTCTTAGCTGATTAAAAATTACAAGGAGAATAAGGATCAAGCTGATACGAAGTAGTCCTTCATTGTTTGGTATTTACTCAGCTCTAAACTTTTCATTGACCTCCACATCACTGAACCTTGGGGACTAAAATCCTTGGGGACAGTAGACCAATCCTCTGTAATTACATATCAATGTTTGCCATACATACTCATCTTCATAGGTTATGGTGATATTTATGCTGCCTGTTTAATTTCTTTAAATTTATGTGAATGAATGAAGTATATGTGTGTACTGAGGCATTAATCAAAAGACAAATTTCATTAGGAAAGTCTGCTGTCAAGGACCCCTCCAGAGTACTAAAGAGCAATGATGTCAGTCTAGAGACTAAGGTGTGCCTGATCCAGGCCATAGTTTTTGCAATTACTATGCATCAGAAAGCTGAACAATCACTAAGGATGACAGAAGAAAAAGGAGGCCTTTGAGCTGTAGTATTGGAGAATAGAATTGAATATACCATGGACTGCTAAGAGAACAAGCAGGTCCGTTTTAAAAAGGGTTGAACCACCCTACTCCCTGAAGGCAAGGATTTTGAACCTTTATCTGACAGTTTAGGCATGTTGCAAGGAGGGACCAGTCCTTGGAGGGGGATATGATCCTTGGATGGTGGAGGGACAGCACAAAAAAGGAAGACCCCGGATGAGATGAATTGACTCAATGACTAGGGTAAGGGCCATAGATGTGTCCGAAACATTTAATTGGGTCCAGCAGAGCAGGGTACTGAGCTGTTTTACATAGGATCACAAGTGACTTGATGGCATATAACAACAACAACAACAACAACATATTCAAGGCACTCTCCTGGCTAGTGGTGGGTACAGGGTGTGTAAGATATAACTTACTCATTTACTCTATGTACTAAAACTCAGACACAAGGAATTAGTTTTCCTTGTGTTATAGTTAAGGACTCAAAAATTGTGTAATAGTAATTCTGTGGGCACATAGAAGGAGTCATTAATCCCAATATACCAGCAGCATCACTTATTGTTGTTCTTTTTATGTGCCATTGAGTCGCTTACGACTCATAGCAACCCTAAACTCTGCTCTTGTGCCAATCGCACTGTCTCTGACACTCCTGTCCCCACTACCCCAGTTACCAAATCAATCTACCTCATAGAGGGCCTTCACCTCCTGCGCTGTCCCTCCACCCTCCCCAGCATGATGTCCTTCTCCAAGGACCGGTCTCTCCTCACAACATGTCCAAAGTATGTTATAGGGAGCCTCAGAATCCTTGCCTCCAAGGAGCCATCCAGTTTAACCCTTTACAGGACAAATCTGTTTGTTTTCCTAGCAGTCCATGGTATTCTCAATACTTTTCTCCAGCACCACAGCTCAAAGGCATCAATTCTTCTGTCCTCCTTGGTCATTGTCCATCTCTCTGATGCATAACAAGTGATTGCGAAGACCATGGCCTGTATCAGATGCACCTTAGTGTCCAGAGAGACACCATTGCTCTTCAGTACTTTGGAGAGGTCCCTAACAGCAGACTTTTCCATGGCAATACACCTTTTAATTTCCTGGCTACTGATGCCAAGAATGTTGACTGTGGAGCCAAGCAAACTAAAGCTGTGAACAATCTCAATCTCTTCACAATCCATCCTGATGCTTCCAATTGGCCCAGTGGTGAGAATCTTTGTCTTCTTGACATTGACCCTCAATGCATATTGGAGGCTGCAGTCCTTGACCCTCTGCAGCAGGCTCTTCAGGTCCTCCTCAGTTTCAGCAAACAGAGTTGTATCATCTGCATAATGCAGATTGTTGATAGATCGTCCACCAATCTTGACCCCACATTTCTCCTCATAGAGCCCAGCCTCCTGGATGATCTGTTTTGCATCTAGGTTGAAAAAGTATGGAGATAGGATGCATCCCTGGCATACGCCCTTCCCAATTTTGAACCATGCAGTGTTCCCATGTTCTGTTCTGACGACTGCCTCCTGGTCCAAGTATAAGTTTTGCATTAGAACGATCAAGTGTTCTGGGATTCCCTAGCATTCATTTAACCCAGTGCAATAACAAATGGATTCCATCCCGACATAAAGCTTTTCTACCAAAGCACAAAGAATCATTAGCAAAGTATTATCAATTTTTATGATAACAAAATAAGTGATTAATATATCAAAAAATTGGCTAATGATTTTATTAGATTATGTGAGTACTAATTGAAAAATAATATCAAAAATAAAATCTCAACATACAGAAAACAAAAATCCACACATCTGGATGAATAAGTAACACCATGATAAATGGAAAACGATTGAAGTTATTAAGGATTTAATTTTACAAAGATCCACAATCAACACTTATAGAAGACGGTACCAAGACATCGAAAGATATTGCCTTGTCAAATCTGCTGTCAAAGACTTCTTTAAAGTGCTAGAGAAAGTGACAATTCAAAGGCTAATGTTCATGTAATCCAACCCACACTTTCTTCAATTGCTTTATATGACTTGGAAATTAAACAATGCATAGCGAAAACTAAAGAAGAAATGATGCCTCTGAAATGTGCTGGTGAAGATTATTAAATATATTACAAATTTACAAAATAGCAAACAGCCCTATCTTGGGGAGAAGTGCAGTTGGGATGTTGTTTAGAAACAAGGATGATAAGATTTTTATCTCATATTTGAGTTCATTGTCAGGAAAGACTAGACCTTCAAAAAGGACATCATGTTTAGAAAAATAGATGGTCAAAGAAGGAGAGGAAGATCCTCACTGAGATGGATTGACATAAAGATTGCTGTGTTGAAGTTAAGCATGGCATGGTTTTGATCAATTGTACATGGAGTCCATAAGATGGAGTTGACTTGAAGGCATCGAATAACAGCAACAACACACTTGTTTTGTGAAATGTATATTAAATTATAGTAGCTCTGTTGGCATAAACTATACAGAGTCACCTTGCAAATCCAATGGCAGTTTTTCTCTAATGGTTCAAATCCATTCGTTATCCCAAGATAAAAATAGGCATATTCCTTTGCTGCATTTCACAGCCTCTGAAAAATCCACTGAAGGATCAGTTATGAATTGGTTTCAACTCAACTACAAATTACTTGCACTTTTTTAAATTTTATATTAGTTTTCATATAAATTTCATACAGCCTGTTACTGAAACTGAAGAGGACCTGAGGTGCTTCCTGCAGAAGGTCAAGTACTGCAGCCTTCACTACAGATTGAAGTTCAACATCAATAAAATGAACATTCTCACCACTGGATCAATTGGCAGCACCAGTATGGATGGTTAAGAGACTGAGATAGTTAACAGTTTTAGTTTCCTTGGCTCCACAGTCAACACTCTTGCTAACAGCAGTCAATTAAGAGACAAATTGCATTGGGAAAGTCATCTGCTGGGGACCTCTCAAGAATACTAAAGAGCAATGACATCAGGCTGGAAACTAAGTTGCACCTGATCCAGGCTATAGTCTTTGCAATTACGTGCTATACACCGGATAGTTGGACAGTGACTAGGGATAATAGAAAGAGAATTGATGTCTTTGAGCTGTGGTGCTGGAATAGAATATTGAATATACCATGGACTGCTAGGAGAACAAACAGGTTTGTCCTGGAGAGGGTGAAGCCAGCATGCTGCTCCTTGGAGTCAAGGATTCTGTAGCTTCATCTGACATACTTTGGGCATGTTGTAAGGAAGGACTGTTCCTTGGAGAGGGACATCATGTTTGAGAGTGTGGAGGGACAGTGCAGGAGAGGAGCACCCTCAATGAGATGGATCAATTCTGTGATTGGGGTGGTGGAAGTGAGTGTGTAGGAGATAG
Organism: Elephantulus edwardii; assembly: GCF_000299155.1. NCBI lineage: Eukaryota > Metazoa > Chordata > Mammalia > Macroscelidea > Macroscelididae > Elephantulus > Elephantulus edwardii. Next base: position 6,048,881 of record NW_006399937.1, on the reverse strand, counting down.
CGAGGTTGGCACAGGATAATGCAGAGTTTAGGGCTCTTGCACATAGGGTCGTTATGAGTTGCAAGAGACTCAACAAAACATAACAACAACAACATAATAGTTTTCATATACATTTTATACACCTTGGTTTAATTAACTTATATTACACATTTCACACACTCCCTCTTTAATATTGTATTTTGTGTGATCATTCCAATATATGGCTCTTTATAAAATTAACCACCCTGATCTATACCAACTACCAGCTTATCCTTTCAAGTTCCCACTAAATCTATACTAATTCATTTACCCCCTTCCTCCACCTACCAAAGTCTACAACCCTGTGATTTCCTCCTTTCCCCACCCTCAGCGATAACGTTTCTCTCCATTTCCTCCTTTGTTCTTTTATCCACAGTTCTCCTTTTTATTCTAGTTCTCCTTCTATTTTTACTAAATGGTATATTGAAATATTTTGTCCTGATGATACTGAGTTAGTTCACTCAGCATAATGCTTTCTAGTTTCAGCCATATTATATAATATTTTATAAAACAGTTGCTCCTGAGTGCTGCATAGTATTCCATTGTGTGAATGTGCCACAATTTCTCCATCCATTTTTTTTCATTGATGGACACTTGCACTGTTTCCATTTTCTTGCTATTATGAATAACACTGATATGAACATTACTGTGAAAATCCTAGCCTACATGTTGTAAATAGTCTGGCAAATACAGCTATAAAATATAGCTGTTGTTGTTGTTGTTGTTATGTGCCGTCGAGTCGTTTGCGACTCATAGTGACCCTATGTACAACAGCCCTAAACCGTGCTCTATCCCATACCAATCTCATTGCCTCTGACACACCCATCCCAATTACCCCAGTCACCGAATCAATCCACCTCATAGAGGGTCTTCCCCTCCTGCGCTTTCCCTCTACTCTACCCAGCATGATGTCCCTCTCCAAAGACCTGTCTCTCCTTACAACATGTCCAAAGTATGTCAGGGGAAGCCCCAGAATCCTTGCTCCAAGGAGCAACCTGGTTTAACCCTCTCTAGGATGAATCTGTTTATTTCCTTGGCAGTCCATGGTACATTCAATACTCTTCTCCAGCACCACAGCTCAAAGGTGTCAATTTTCTTTCTATCCTCCCTAGTCATTGTCCAACTCTCTGACGCATAACAAGTGATTGCAAAAACCATGGCCTGTATCAGGCACACCTTAGTCTCCAGAGAGACACTGTTGCTCT
>NW_006399937.1:6043160-6046218 GCF_000299155.1 Elephantulus edwardii | reverse complement strand
ATTCCCTGGTTTCAGCCAAGATCCATCTAACATCAGCAACAATATCCCTAGTACCACGACCCCTTCTTGGAGAAGATAATATCAATGATTGGAATCTTTTAAAGACTAAGGCCCTGTGTCTATCAGAAACTTTTCCAAAAGTGTGAAAAGAAAAAGTACTTAGTAGGAAAAAGCGTTTGCTAATAATATCTCAGACAAGGATCACATAACAAAAACTCACTTGACAAAAGAATACTACAGGTCCTCAACAAGGAGAAGATTAAGAATCCAGTCACAAAATGGGCACAAGACATGAGAAGAATTCAGGAAGGAAAGACATTCAGTTGGCCAACAGACATATGAAGAAATGCTCAAAATCACTGGCAGTAAGAGAGTTGCAAATCAAACACAATGAGCTGCCATCTCATCCAAGTAGCCATGACGATGCTTATCAGGATGGCAATCAAGATATGTTGGAGAGGAAGTGGTGAGATTGGAACTTTCATATACTGCTGGTGGGATTGTGAAATTATACAGGCAGTTTGGTGGTTCTTAAGAAAACCTGGGGGTGGGGGAGGGATTGTATAACAATTAAAGAATTTTACTTTTCGAAGAGAAGAGTGAACTGATGGGGGAGCAGGGAGAAAAGTGCAACAGTGAATGAATGGAAATCCAAAGGCTCTGTAAATTTTCATTAAAATTAAAAATAATAATATACAAAGACAAACATTTAAAAAAAAAAACAAAACTAGACACAAAAATGCCATATATCTCAGCTATTCCACTGGTAGGAATATACGTCTAGGGAAATAGAGCTGAGACACAAACGGAGCTTAAATTTTTATTTGATATTGAATTAACATTATTAGTTACAAACATTGTTAGTAAATAAATGTAAGACTTTTAGTTTTCTTTCTTTTCTTTAATTACCACTTCATCCTCAAAAGACTTTGATTGATGTCAGTTTGCAAATGCTAATTATTGCAATAGTAGATAAAATATCAGAAAGTTTACAAGATTAGCCTCCTAAAAACACTGAAAGTTATGAAAACAAGAGCATATGCTCTTATTTCACATCTACTTGAAACTATTTGATTCAAACTCTCATTTAATAGGAATATTGTTGTCTCTGGCTAAAAAGCAAGATTATTAGCACCAAGTATTAACCTTGGCAATATATTGATTTGTGTAACTTGGATTATGCACAACATTTTTATTTTTTATTGTTTTATTGTTATTAACTACTAAGATATTTCTAGAAAAAGAATAAATACTAAAACAGTGGGCACGAATTTAACAGATAGTAATTTTGAAGTTGACATTATCATCTTTTGTGGACTTCACTCTTAGTGACAACACTATCTTGAATTGGGAATAACAAGTTAGTGGTATTTTTGATAGAAAAATGAGGGGTATATGATAATAGAGATCAGGGTATCTCATATTATAGCTACTAAGCATATAATTGTTGTTAGTTTCCATAAAGTTGACTTATGTTGACCCCATGAACAATGGAACAAAATACTTCTTTGCCCAAGTCATGTTCAACCTCACTGGGAGGTCAGATAAATGTAGCTGAGATGCAGAGTGTATTTATTGAATAAATTTCAGAAATTAAGCACAGTCTTTAATTTACTCCACCATAATTTGTGTCTCCTCTGAGACCTGTTTAGCATCATAGCAACCCACTGAGCAATGAGTGATGACCGTACTTGAGGTACATTCATTAAAAATCGAAGATGTGTCTTTCACACAGAAGGCAAAAGTTCTACTAACCAATCATTGTCCCTATTAGAGAGAGTAAAACCACAATTAATGCATTTAAGATCTTGTCACTGAATATTATTTTACCTATATGTTCCTATTAGCTAAGAGTTTTGCCTGATAAGGCATACACCTTGACCACTCTCAGCCCCATACACACAAAAAGCTCTCCAGTAATGCTCTCTATTGAAATTAACACGTTGGTACAATATGAGGAATGTACTGCGTGACCTCTAAATGCTGTTTTAGTGCTAGCATTCACTGATTCGAAGAGAATGTGGCATGACCTGTGGTAATGCATTATCTCAGAGTCGTTTGATTCACATAGAGAGAGGGTGTTTGTGAAGAAAGCAGGCCTTGGAGCTAGGAGCAGAATTATAATTCATGCTTAACAGGAACACCACCTGTCTAAAGATGTCCTTCCTGAAGAAAGGTCAGCTGTTGCTGTGAGTAAATATATTTCTCTGGCAGCGTGAAAATGCTAGATTATATTTTCCCTCTAACCTCCTTATTTTTTTTCCCTCTTGTACTACTGCCTTAGCAAATGTTGACTTCTTGTGAAAGGTCAGAAATGAACATGTTAAGATGTAGTGGGTGTATTCTTTTTCATTTCTATTTATATAGCTAAAGAAGATTGAGCTAGAATAGAAAGTGGTGCCTATTATTGAACTGTGGGGCTGACGTGTTTTGTGTGTTGCAGCTTCTGTCTTCTTGGACTAGACTCTTACTTGAAAGGGGGAGATATGCCAAAGGTGACTCTGGATCATTATTTAGAGACAGTGTAAGAAAATGAGTGAACATTAGGAGGTCCTGTATATGTTAACTGAGGTCAGGCACACTTGGGTAAATTTATTCTGACCTTTAGAAATTCCTGCCCACAAGGGCAAGTAGAGAGAGGAAGAGGAATGGGGAGAATTAGACTCAAGAGACAGGCAAGCCAAAATTCTTTTAACCACACTGATATCAACTCATTGCCATCACTAACTCAGAGTTGACCCTCTAGGGTTTTCAACGCTGTAAATCACAAGAAAAATACCTGCCCATCTTTCTCTTTCAGACCCATTGGCGGATTCCAAGTGCCTTAATGTCATGGCCTTTGTCTTAGTAGAACACCTCCCCATGGATTATACTCATCTCAGCTCACTGTTCTGGAGTCATATTGGACTCATAGTGACAATCTTCCAGGCTTCCAAAGCTTTAAATGGCAAAGGAAAGAGATTATCCATCCTTCTCACTGGCTAGTAGATTCAAACTGCTGAAGATGCCAGCCTTTGGGCTAGCAATGAAATACTCTACAGACTATACAAACAGAGGG
>NW_006399937.1:6040325-6043029 GCF_000299155.1 Elephantulus edwardii | reverse complement strand
CTTCCTCTCTTTGTCTCAACCTCAACCTTTCCCAGAATCATGTCTTTTCCCACGGGCTGGACATTTCTGACAACATGTCCAAAATATGTAAGATGATGTTTCATCATCCATGCCTCTAAGGAACATGGTGGCTGCACTTTGTCCAAGTCAGATTTGTTTTTTCTTTTTGCAGTCGATAAAATATTCAGTACTCTTCTTCAACACATTTCAAAAGTATTAATTCTTCCTGTGCCATCCTTATTTACTGCCAAACTTTCAGATGCACAGGTAGCATGGTTTGGATCAGCTGTAGTTTAGACTTTAAACTGATATAATTGCTTGCATTAATTTTTTTTTTCTGCAGGTTTTAGGATTACTAGCTATGCCGGTATGTCAGGTGGCATCATTGCTGTTGTTGCTAGTTGCTGTCGAGTTGAACACTTCCAACCCAAAGGCAAATCATTTTAATCCACCAGCTGCTGTGTGGGAGAGAGAAGAGCATTTTCTTCCCCTGTGATTTAAAGTCTCTGAAAATCTGCTGGAGGGTCAGATATGACTCAGTTATGACTCCACGATACAAAACAATAACAACGTTTTATGTATTAGAGAAGATGGAGCAATAATAGCTATTTATGATGCTTTACAATCCTTATTTCTCACACTTTTGAGATATGTACCTTACTTCTGTTTCTTTCAGCAACTTAATGAAAACAATAACTGCTAACCGAAAACTTGAGAAATTCTGTTGTATCGAGTTTTGAAACAAAACAGAGGCTATGTTTATGATTTTTTTAACTCACTTTAGCTACTTTCAGTTTCATTTATAATAGTGTACCTATAGCTGCATCCAGTATGTTTTCAGAAGCTGTAATTTGAGTGGGAGAAGATTGCCTGTCTTTCATCCTCAGAGCAGCTAGTTGGAAACGAACCACTTGACTTGTGGGTTAGCAGCACAACTCATTACCCAGTACACCACCAGAGCTCCCTTATAGAACACTTCAGTTACCCAGGCATATTTCTACTAAACTTTTATGTTGAGATATGTTGGTGAGGGAATAGAAGTTAATTTGTGGTGGTAGTTTTCAGGTTTTTAATTTCTTACAGCAATAATATGTAAGTGACATGTATTCTAAGAGTTACCTTGTTTTAATTTTTCCAGGAACAGGAATAAAAGCAAAGAGTTTCATTTTATTTCATCCTTTAGTTTTTATAGGACATTTTTTAAGGTAGGAGGATGTATTTTTAGAATAAACAACAAGACTATAAATTGAACAAATTTAGAATAATGAAAAGGCTATTAAATTTGCCTTATTTATCTCATTGTGCTATACATATTTGAAAAATTAATTAGGGATTGGCAGCAGTCCTTGGGATGGCAATTGGAGTAACACAGCCTTCTCTTTCTATTTCATCTCTATCCCTCTTTTTCTTTTTTAACCTTCCCTGCCCCCTTCATTTATTTTACACCCTTTAAAAATTTTTAAAAAAAAATATTTTTGCATTTCACACTATATTTCATTCATATTGTGAGTCATAAAATTATCCCCATGCATTATGTTTCTTAATATCTTCTTTTTTAGTCTACATTGGGTTTGTGGGGTGTTTTTGTTTTAGTTTTTGGTTTTTGTTTTTTACTATTAACCAAAATTCTTCTGATCTTCGCTCTCATGGCCTAGTGGTAAGGAGCTGCGTCCAGAAGGCATGTGGTTTGAATCTTTCTGTGGGAGAAAGATGGGCAGTCTCCTGTCTTGTGATTTCCTGTCTCTGAAAAACCACTAGAGGGTCAGCATTGAGTCAGTTCCAACTTGACAGCACACAACAGCTGCAACAGTCTCGCTGGGAGGTGAATCAGAGATTTGACATGAATTATTTAAATATGTGATGTGATGCAATCAAGGTCAAATCAAGGTCAGAATGATCCATACTGGGATGAGGGAGACAAGGTGAAACACCACTTAAGGTAGAGATACTTATGCTAAAGGAAAGCTCTGAAGTCTTAGGTGTGAAGTTGAAATGAGGATATGGCCAATTCAGAGGATAGACATCTAAAAAGCAAGAATTGAGACTAAAACGGGACAGGGCAGTAATAAGGTAAATGAGATTTACAAACCAGGTATCCACATAAGGGGCTGAAATGAAGACAATTTTTAATCATATACCTCAACAATGACTGTTTTTGATTATTTGTATCTATTAATTGGACCTTCTCTCAATAATGCAGGTATTACTAACTTTTCTTTTTTTCTTTTGACAATGACTTGTTCATATCTCTGACACTTAAAAAACAAACTGTAATTACTGGAATCAAAGTGACAAGGTGTAAATTGTTCTCTGTTTTTAATTAATGCATGTTACTTTGTGTTTCTTAAATGAGAACTTGTTGAAAAAGTATCAGAGGTCTCTTAAGAATTGTTTGCTTTTGTTCATCATGCAATTTCTTGAAAATTGTATCAAAAGGAAGTTGCATAAAAACCATGAACTATATTCAAACATATTTAAACAAGTGAGAGAACAAACTACAACCTTGAGTTTATCCCACATGAACCTAAACACCATGTCATGAGTAGATTTGATTGCCCTGGACATTAAGAAACACAGATAGGATACTATATAGGGGGTGATATCAAAGACATCATCCATGAAAAAGGCAAAAAAGTAGAAAGAAAATATGTATGTTTTACGTGTGTATGAGTGTGTGTGTGTGTGTGTGTGTGTGTGTAATCCA
>NW_006399937.1:6037155-6038536 GCF_000299155.1 Elephantulus edwardii | reverse complement strand
TGGAGTCAAGGATTCTGAAGCTTCGTCTGACATATTTTGTGCATGTTGCAAGGAGGGACTGGTCCTTGTAGGGGGACATCATGTTTGGCAGAGTGGAGGGGCGGCAAAGGAGAGGAAGACCTTTGATGAAATGGATCGATTCTGTGACTAGAGAGGTGGGAATAAATGCGTTTGAGGTGGCTAGGTTGGCACAGAATAGAAGAGCGTATAGAGCTCTTGTGCATAGGGTCGCTATGAGTCTCTAGCGACTCAATGGCACATAACAACAGCAACAACATACACACACACACACTTAAGGAACTGCAGAATAAATCCAAGCCTTGCGTTACAATCTTAAAGGCTGTTTGGGGCAGAATATGAAATTATCTAGGAAGCTTTAAAAGAAGATTGAAGGAGTATACAGAGTCATTTACTCAGCTGAAATTCTACACCTTTTGGTTTTCTTGTAACCATGTTTAGACTATTAAAAAGTAAGGAGAATAGGAAATTTCTTTCAGTAAGAACAGGAATTTTAAAAAAAAGAATTGGTAGACACAGAAGAATTTCATGAAACAACGTATGAGCAAGAGACCATAGTGATGAAGGAAGAAGTTTAAGCTGCTCTGAGAGAATTCACAAAAAAAAAAAGGCCCCAGCAATTGATGACGTACCAAGTGACAAATTTCAATAAACAGATTCTGTCACTAAGTTGTGTCAAGAAATCTGGAGGACAACCACCTGACCAAGTGAATGGAAAAGACCTTTATTTGTTCCCATTCCAAAGAAAGGTGATCTGACAGAAGGTGGAAATTATCAAACAGAATGGGAATTCCAGAACACTTAATTGTGCTTATGTGAAACTTATACTTGGACCAGGCGGCAGTCATAAGAACAGAGCTAGGAAACACTGCATGGTTCAAAATTGGGAAAGATGTGCACCAAGGATGTGTCTTATCTCCGTATCTTTTCAATCTATATGCAGAACAGATTATCCAGGAGGCTGGACTGGATGAGGAGAAACATGACATCAGGACTGGAGGAGGATTCATCAACAATCTGCATTACGCAGATGGCACAACCCTACTTGATGAAACTGAGGAGTACCTGAATCACTTGCTGCAGAGGGACAAGGACTACAACTTTTGATAAGGGTTGATGTTCAAAATCAATCAGACAAAGATTCTCACCACTATGCCGATTGGCAGCATCATTCTAAATCGTGAAGAGATTGAGATTGTTAACAGCTTCAGTTTGCCTGGTTCCACAATCAATACTCCTGGTACCAGCAGCCAGGAAATTAAAAGACTGATTGCATTGAGAAAGTCGGTTTCAGTGATCTCTTCAAAGTATTGAAGAGCAATGATGTCAGTCTGGAGTCTAAGATGCGCCTGATACAGGCCAT
>NW_006399937.1:6034128-6035805 GCF_000299155.1 Elephantulus edwardii | reverse complement strand
CACCCATTTTGTATAATATTTCATGAGTTCCTTGTTTTATCAATACTGCATAGTATTCCAGTGTGAAAATATACAACATCTTCTCTATCCATTCGATGGTTGTTGGGCACTTGGGTTGTTTCCAGCTCTTTGCTATTGAGAACAAGGCCACAATAAACATGGTTTTGCATATATATGCTTGCGTAGCAGTTATGATTTCTTTAGGATAAATTGCTCGTTGTGGAATTGCTGGGTCAAATGGTAGTTCTGTTTGCAACTTTTTTAGAAAGCGCCAAACTGCCTTCCACAGTGGTTGCACCATTTTACACTCCCACCAACAGTGAATAAGGGTTCCAGTTTCTCCACAACCTCACCAGCACTTGTTGTTTGCTGTTCTGTTAAATTTTGCTATTCTTACTGTGGTAAGATGATATTTCATAGTTGTTTTTATTTGCATCTCTTTTAGAGCTAGGAATTTTGAACATTTCTTCATGAATTGTTGATCATCTGAATGTGTTCTTTAGTGAAGTGTCTGTTCATATCCTATCCCTTGCTCATGGGCAGGAAGACTCAATATTGTTAAAATGACAATACTACCGAAGGCAATTTACATGTTCAATGCAATCCCAGTCCAAATACCAATTCCATTCTTCAATGAAATGGAAAAGGCAATTTCCAATTTCATTTGGAATGGAAAGAGGCCCAGAATAAGTATAGCACTCCTTAAAGAGAGAAACAAGGTAGGAGGCATCTCTCTCCCTGATTTCAAATCTTATTACATTGCCGTGGTGGTCAAGGCAGCTTGGGACTGGTACAGTGACAGACACATAGATCAGTGGAATGAAATTGAGAATCCAGTAATCAACCCTTCTAACTATGGTCAACTGATATTTGACAAGGAGATGAAATCAGTTAAGTGGAGAAATGACAGTTTTTTTTAACAAATGGTGCTGGGAAAATTGGAAAACTATCTGCAAAAAACTCAAGCAAGATCCACACCTTAATTCCATATACAAAAACGAGTTCAAAGTGGATTATAGACCTAGGACTAAAACCAAGGACTGTAAACTTCATTAAAGAAAATCTTGGAAGAATTCTAAAAGTCTTAATCCACAACATAGACAGTCTTCCAAGCCTCCTGAAAACTTTCCAACCAGGAGAGGATCAGATAGATGAACGGGACCTTTTAAGAATCAAATGCCTATACACATTCAAAAACTTCTCCAACAGGGTAAAAAATGGAAGCCACAGATTTGGAAAAAATATTTGGTAATGACATGTCAGACAAGGGACTTATATCTAGAATTTATAAAATACTCTAACACCACAACAAGATAAAGGTATCTCCATGTCTTTTTAATCTATATGCAGGACAAATTCTCCAGGAGACTGGGCTGTATGAGGAGAAATGAGGCATCATGACTCGTCAACAACCTCCATTATTCAGTTGATACAATCCTGTTTGCTGGAACTGAGGAAAACCTAAAGAGCTTTCTGCAAAATCCAGGACTGCAGCCTTAAATATCGATTGAAGTTCAGTATCAAGAAAACAAAGATTCTCACCACTGGACTGATCGGCAGCATCACAATAGATGATAAAAACAATGAGGTTGTAAACAATTTCAGTTTGCTTGGCTCCACAATCAAGACTCTTGGTACCAGCAGCCAGGAAATCAAAATACGAATTATATTGGGAAA
>NW_006399937.1:6032961-6033492 GCF_000299155.1 Elephantulus edwardii | reverse complement strand
TCTATGAATTTGGACAAATGATGAAAGTTATACAAATGTTCAGATTTTTTGTTCATAGGGTCGCTGTGACCTAAGACTTGAACAACAGCAACAACCTAGAGAGAACACAGTTGGGCTAATGGACAGAAAGTGATGCTATCAAGCCAAAGGTGGGTGACTTTAATCTGCATCCCTCACACCTGGTTTTAATTGGTTCTGGTCAAACACTCTTCTAGGTTGTATAGCACTGATGTGTCCATTTGCTATACAGAGGTAACTTGTATTTGCTGTGACGCTAAACACAGTAACTCTGATATGTTAAATGTGACAATGGTTACTCATGGTGGACAGTGATGGCATTCCTCGATTAAAACAAGTTTAAAAGGAGGAGTGGCATCCACTTCCGAAATAGCTTGCCTCCGGAAACCCTATGAACTTAGAAAAACGATGAAAGTTATACAAATGTTCAAGTCTTTTGTTCATAGGGTTGCTATGAAACTTCTATGACTCAATGGCACTTAACTCTCTCTCTCTCTCTCTCTCTCTCTCTCT
>NW_006399937.1:6022350-6032861 GCF_000299155.1 Elephantulus edwardii | reverse complement strand
TATAGTCAGAAGAGACTCTGAACAAGCGAAGGCATGCCATGTCATTGCTTATGTCAGATGAATCTTGGCTGAAGGCAGAGAATAGCAAGGAAAAGTTTATTTGTCCTATTTTTTTGTTCCTTGCACACTTCAGGAATTGCAGCTGTTTTTTATTTTATACTGGTCTTCATACAAAGTTCATAAAGTTCATTCATTATGCAAAGGCATTAAACTGTGCAGATCTCAATAAATTATGGATAACATTGAAAAGAAGAGGATTTTCAGAATACTTTATTGCTCATGGGAAATGTATACCTTGTCCAAGAAGCAGTCATTCAAGCAGAACAAGGCGATTTTTAACAATTATTTAAAATAAAGAAAGGTTTGCCTCAGGATTCTATTATTTGTCCATACCTGCGAAAATCTGTATCATCTAATTGTCTCACTGGCATTAAGTCATGACTAATAGCTGACACTCTATTAGGTTTCAGAAGCTGTGGATTCTAAGGAGGAGATTGCTAGTCTCTTTTCTGAGATGCTACCGGTGGATTCATACCTCTGCAGAATCTGAGCAAACAATAGAAGAAGGAGGACTATAAGAAGAAGACTGTGGCAACAAGATTGGATATATTTATCACCTACATTTTGTAGAAGAGAAAGTTCGCTTGTACAAAGTGAAGATTTTAAGTACTCCCTGAAAAGATTAGACTACAGCCTTCTATATGAATTACATTTCAACAGCAGAAAACCCAACACCTTCACAAATAGACCAAAAGGCAATTTCACATTAGATGGTGAAAAAATTGAAACTGTCAACCATTTCATTTTATTTGGATCCAAAATTAATATCTAAGGAAACCAAAAGATGTGTTGCACCTGGAAAATCTACTGTCAAGGTCCTCTTTACAGTGCTAAGGAGCAAGGATGACCTCAAGACCCAAGACATGGCTGTCAATTGCTTCATATGCAGGTGAAAGTGGAACAATGAATAAGGAACACCAAGGGCCAAAGAAGAATCCACGCTATCTAATAGTAACATTGGCAAATAGTATTGCCCATATCTCTTGGAAAATGTGCAACCAAGGTGTTATTTTTCTTAATGGAAAACCTATATGCTTTATAAACTTTCAAATCTCAGCAAATAAACATAGCTAATATTTGTTACCAGTTGATAATCAGAGCATTTTCAAGCATAGTAACAACAATAAATATAAAAATTCCATCACATTTAATACATTCGTTTCTTTTAAAAATTTAAGTTTTTTTCATTATGAAATTATTTTTTACTTTGAAGGTGTTTTAAATTTTTTCCTGCTAGTTTATTTACAAAACTTAAATACTAAGTCAAACAAATTCTTTCAATTTCCTTCACTCTCTCACCTATCAAATTGTACAATCCAATGATTAATCTCCCCTCTCCCTGCACATCCACATTGCTCTGCTTCCAGCCTCTTTCACCCCTCCTGGACCCTTATACTCATTCTACAATAACAGTTTTATACAATATTTATCCTTATGGAACTGAGTTATTTCAGTCAGCATAATGCTCTCCAGTACCTCTCATGTGGTTGTTGTTGTTATGTGGCATGGAGTCGTTGTTTGCGACCTATAGCGACCCTATGTACAAGAGCCCTAAGCGTCATTCTATCCTGTGCTAACCTCGCTGTCTCAAACACATTCATTCCTGCCACTCCGCTCACAGAATCGATCCATCTCATCGAGTGTCTTCCTCTCCTACACTGTCCCTCCACTCTGCCAAACATGCTGTCCCCCTCCAAGGACCAGTCCCTCCTTGCAACATGCCCAAAGTATGTCAGATGAAGCTTCAGAATCCTTGACTTCAGGGAACATTCTGGCTTCACCCTCTCTAGGACAAACCTGTTTGTTCTCCTATTCAACACTCTTCTCCAACACCACAGCTCAAAGACATCAATTCTCTTTCTATCATCCCTAGTCACTGTCCAACTCTCCAATGTATAGCACATAATTGCCAAGACTATAGCCTGGATCAGGTGTACCTTAGTCTCCAACCTGACTTCGTTGCACTTCAATACTCTTGAGAGGTCCTGCACAGCTGACTTTCCCAATGCAATTCATCTCCTGATTTCCTGGCTGCTGTTACCAAGAGTGTTGACTGTGGAGCAAAGTAAACAAAAACTGTTAACTATCTCAATCTCTTGATCATCCATACTGATGCTGCCAATTGTCCCAGTGGTGAGAATCTCTGTTTTCTTGATATTGAGCTTCAATCCATATTGAAGATTGCAGTCCTTGACCTTCTACAGCAAGTTCTTCACGTCCTTCTCAGTATCAGCGAGCAGGGTTGTGTCATCTACATAATGCAGGTTGATGATGATTCTTCCACCATCCTGATGTCAACATTGCTCCTCATACAGCCCAGTGTCTCGGATGATCTGTTCTGCATACAGATTGAAAAGGTATGGGGACAAAATACATCCCTGACAGACCCCCTTCTGGATTTTGAACCATGTAGTGTCTCCTTGCTCTGTTCTGACGACTGCGTCTTGGTCCAAGTATAGGTTTCGCACTAGCACAATCAAATGTTCTGGGATTCCCATTCTTCTCAAGATTAGCCACAGCTTGTTGTGATCCACACAGTCAAAAGCTTTTGCATAGGCGATGAAGCAGAGATAGACATTCTCCTGGTATTCTCTTCTTTCTGCCAAGATCCATCTAACATTAGCTATAATAGCCCTACTACCACCACCCTTTCTAAATCCAGCCTGTACATCTGTCAGTTCTCTGTTGACATATTGTTCCAAACATCTTTGGATAATTTTTAGCAGAATCTTGCTTGCATGTTATATCAATGATATTGTTCGATAATTTCCACACTCTCTTAGGTAATATTTCATAAAGTTATTGCTCCTGCATAGGATTCCATTGTGTAAATATACCATAATTCCTTTTTTAAATTAATTTCAATGAATATCTACAGAGATTTTTAATTTTCATTTATTCATTGTTGCACTTTTCTCCCCGTCTACGCCATCCCCACCCCCAGGTCGCTCTTCTCCTTGAGAAGCAAAAGTTCTTCATTGGTATACAGTCCCCCTGCACACCCCCACCCCCACTCCCACCCTGAGTATACTCCACTCTGCATCCCTCATTCCAGACTCTTATGATAATCATAATATCCTAAAATGTATTACTTTTAAACTATTCTCTCCCTCTTGGCTTCAATGCAGTAAACATAATTCATCCAGTTTTTCTCAGTCTTGCATCCACCCTGATGTCAGCCTCATTCTACAACAGTGGCACCATATAGTATTTGTCCTTTTGTGACTTATATATTTAACTCCGCATAATGTCCTCCAGGGTCACCCATTTTGTATAATATTGCATGAGTTCCTTGTTTTTCAATGCAACGTAGTATTCCATTGTGTGAATATACCAAGGCTTCTCAATCTATTTGTTTGTTGATAGGCACTTAGGTTGTTTGCAACTCTTTGCAATTGGGAACAAAGCTGAGACAAATATGGGTGTGCATATATATGCTTGGATGTCGGTTATGGTCTCTTTAGGGTTTATTCCCAGTAGTGGAATTGCTGGGTCAAATGGTATCTCTATTTGCAACTTTTTGAGAATGCACCATACAGCCTTCCACAGTGGTTGCACCATTTTACACTCTCACCAACAGTGAATAAGGGTTCCAGTTTCTCCCCAACCTCGCTAGCATTTGTTGCTTGCTGTTCTGTTAAATTTTGTTATTCTGAATGGGGTGAGATGATATCTCATAGTTGCTTTATTTGCATCTCTCTTAGAGCTAGGGATTTTGAACATTTCTTCTTGTGCTTGTTCACCATCTCAATGTCTTCTTTGGTGAAGTGTCTGTTCATATCCTATGCCCATTTTTTTGTTGGATTATTTACCTTTATCTTGTTGTGGTGTTTGAGTATTTTATAAATCCTAGATATAAGTCCCTTATCTGATATGTCATTACCAAACACTTTTTGCCAGTCTGTAGCTTCCCTTTTAACCCTGATGGAGAAGGTTTTGGATGTGCATAGGGATTTGATTCTTAGAAGGTCCCATTCATCTATTTTACCTTCTCCTAGTTGTAAATTTTTCAGGATACTTGGAAGACTCTTTATGTTTTGGATTAGGACTACTAACATTCTTCCAAGCTTTTCTTTAATGAAGTTTATAGTCCTTGGTTTTAGTCCTAGGTCCATGATCCACCTTGAGTTGGTTTGTGTATGTGGAGTAAGGTGTGGATCTTGCTTAATTCTTCTGTGGATAGTTTTCCAATTTTGCCAACACCATTTGTCAAAAAGGCTGTCATTTCCCCAAATAACTGATTTCATCTCCCTGTCAATAATCAGTTGACCATAAATATAAGGGTTGATTACTGAATTTTCAATTTTATTCCATTGATCTATGTGTCTTTCATTTTACCAGTACTATGCTGTTTTAACTACCATGGCAGTGTAGTAGGATCTGAAATCAGGGAGTGAGATGCCTCCTACCTTTTTTCTATTTTTCAGGAGTCCTATGCTTATTCGGGGCTTCTTTCCATTTCAAATGAAACTGGAGATTGCCTTTCCATCTCGTTGAAGAATAGGATTGGTATTTCTATTGGGATTGCATTGAATGTGTAAATTGCCTTTGGTAGTATTGCCATTTTTACAGTATTGAATCTTCCTATTCATGAGCAAGGGATATTCTTCCACTTCTCCAGGTCTCTTTTTGTTTCTTGTAGTAATGTTTTATAATTTCCGTTGTGCTTCTAGTTATATTTACTCCCAAATATAATATACCATAATTTCTTAATCCATCCGTTAGTTGTTGGACATTTGGGCTGTTTGCATGTTCTTGCTACGGTGAATAATGCTGCTATGAACATTGTTGTACAAATCTCATTTTGTGCCTAAGTTCTCATATTCTCAGGGTATATTCCAAGTAATGGAATAGCTGGGTCATATTACAAGAGTCTCATAACAACAGTTTACAGAATACTCCTGGGCCTTCACAAGAAAGACTAATAATCCAATTACAAAATGCACAAAAGACATCGAAAGAATTTTAACAGAAGAAGACATCCAGATGCCCAACAGACACATGAAGAAATGTTCCAAATCACAGGCAATAAGAGAGAGATGCAAATAAAAACCACGATGAGGTACCATCTCACTCCAGTAAGAGTGGCAAAGTTTTATAGGGCAGCAAGTAATAGATGCTGGAGAGAATGTGGAGAGAAAGGAACGCTTATACATTGTTGGTGGAATTGTACTATGGTGCAACCATTCTGAAAAGCAGTTTGACACTTCCTCAAGAAACTGAACATAGAAATTCCATATGACCAAGATGTTGTTATAAGGCAATGATTGTACAACTCCATCTCAAGCACTTGAGCATGTTTTCAGAATGCACCAGTTTGGGAGAAAGTAGAGGCCCTTGAAAAGAGCGGAAGACCCTCCCCTCTGCCCAGTGACTTTCCAGTGACTATAAGAATGAATTTGGTCATGGTGGAGATTGTAGGGATAGCACAGGATAGAATAATGATGGGATCTATTGTTCATGTGCTCAGTTTCACTCTTAGCTGTATAGCATTAATTAATAACATAACAATGTATTTAAATATACCATAACTTATAATGATCATGCTTAACTTATTCTCTTCCCCCCTCTAGTAACTAAGTCACCATGATTTAGAGCTATTTGCGCACCAAAATATTTTATATCTTCACAGTCTTATCTCATCTTTATTTATTTTCAGTCTTATCTTGGCTGTATTATCTGTCACCATATAAATTTGCTTTCAGTTGCCCCTACTTATTAAACATATACAATAAAAAGGAAAACATGAATGCTGGATGCACCTCTTCCTTTAAGTTTTTCACCTAAAGCACATGGTCCTCAATTGTCTTCTCATATGCCCAGGATTTTGGATATGTCCATACAAGAGCAGGTTGTCTTTATTTCATACTAATTATTCCTTTAATCTCTAGTCATCCATATTACCTTCTTTTCATACCCAACAGAAGGAGAAGTGCTAGAATAGTCTGTAGAAAATTGAACTACTAAACCAAAGGCAATGCTTTTTCTAGTAGTTAGAATCCACCAACTACACCTTTGTCTTTTTAGCCCACAGCTGTTTTTGTGTTCAATCATGTCAAAATTGATCCATAACTGATGCTTCAGCAGAATTTCAGGGACAATTTTAATTACACAGGAAGAGATTGCCGATTTTTCTCCCACAAAGCAGCTGGTGTATTTGAACTGCATGCCTTTGGAATTGCAGCAGAGCTCCCTACCACAAGGCTAACAGAGCTTTCTTTTTAGCCCTCTGTTGTTGTGTTGCATCATCAAGTTGTAACTGAGCCATAACTAAAACCTTCTGGCAGGTTTTCAGAGGCAGTTAATCGCATGGGAAGAGATTGCCTATCTTTCTCCCACTAAGCAGCGTATGGATTCAACCCGCATGCTTTTGGGGTAGCAGTGCAGCTTCTTGCCACTAGGCCATCAGATGTCATTTATCCCACTAATGTAACATAATACTTGATATACAATCTGGCACAAAGTAAATGCTCAATAATTATTTGCTGAAATAAGAAGTAAAATTTCCACTGCAGTCCTATATTCATAGTTCCAAATGGAAGCATGCTGTCCCCAAATGCACACTGCATTCTTTTCCCTCTCCTTTTTACTTTGACAATCTTTTCTTTAATCTAAGATAGCTTCATCTTTTTTTTCTAAATCTCTCCAGCTGCCTATTTCATGTTCTACTTAAATCTCTTTCAAAAGACTGGATTGTTTGTTGTAATGTTTCTAATTCCTCCTCACCAAAAAAGTTCTTGCTTGAATTCTGATTCTTGTCCTAGCATTGACAAAGTGAGGGACAATCTCATTTCTCTCTGAATATCCATAAAATTACCAAGTTACAGCAGTGTGTTTCCTATTATTGTCTTCTCTGAGCCCTACACAGTTAATTATGTTGCCATTAGTATTGATTTATTTTAGATTTAACTCTTTTCTTTTATACTTGACTTTTTAAAAAAATACTGTGTTATAATGTTACTTCTTTAATTTCTTATTTGACTTATTTGTGTCTTTTCTTTCTCCTAAGTTTGCCAATGGTTTGTCTATTTTACTGACCCTCTTGAAGAACCAATACCTGGCCTTGTTGATGGTTTCAATTGTTTTTCTCTTTTCTATCTCATTGATTTCAGCCCTTATAATTTCCTTTCTCCTAGAAACTGTTGGAGCTAGCTTGTTCTTTTTTTTTTTATTTTCTAAAGATGATAAGTAGTTTATTTCACCCTTTCTTCCATTTTAATATGTTTATCATAATGAATTTCCTCTGATAACTGCCTTTACTGTATCTCAGAGGTTTGATAAGTTGTATTTTAATTCATTCGTAGGATTTTTTTTATTTCACTTTTTATATCTTCTAAAATCTAGTAGTGCTCAAGTAAGTTGTTATTTAGCTTGCACATGGTTATTTCTTATACTTTATTTTCTTGTTATTAATTTCTTGTTTTAGCGTATTGTGGTCTCAGAAGGTATTTTATATTATTCTGATGGTTTTGTTTTGTTTTTTTAATTTGTTGAGGCTAACATTTTATCCTAATGTGTGATCCATTCTGGCTAATGTACCACATGTACTTGAGAAGAAAGTAGATTGAGTTTTTGTTGGGTGAAGTATTCTGAATACATCAATGAGATCAAATTAACATTGCATGGGGGGTTTTTGCATCTTTATTGAGTTTCTTTCTGGTTGACTTGTTCTTCAGTAAGAGTAGTGTGTGGAAGTCTCCTACTATTATTCCAGTGATGACTACTTCTTTCTTCAAAATTGTTAACCACTGTTTTATGTATTTTTCAGGCTTATAATTTGGAACACAGATATGAGCTAAGGCTATGTCCTCTTTTTCTGTTGAAACTTGAATATAGTGCCCTTTCTTATCTTATATAGCAGTTTTTACCTTGAAGTCTATTTTATCTATTTTATTGCTTGCCACTACTACTTTCCTAAGGATGCTATTTGCTTGATATGTTATTTTTCCTACTTTTTTATTTTCAGTCCATCTTTATCCTCTTTTCTTAGATGTGACTCTTATAGGTAACATATAAGGAAAAGACTGATAACTCAAATACAATATTGGCAAAATATATGAAAATATTCACAAAAGAGGGCATTTGTTGACTAAGAAACACATGAGGAAAGGTTCAAACAAAATCACTGGCTTAGAGATGCAAATAAAACAACAACAAGATACTACCTCTCCAGAAGCAGAAATAAAGTTCTACAGGACACCAAACAATAAATGTTGGAGACAATATGGAAAGATTTGAACAGTCATGCACAACTGGTAGAAAATTCAATAAAGCTGTCAACAACAAATGCTGGTGACGTTATGGAGAAACTGGGACCATTATCCACTGTCGGTGGAAGGTGATATGGCACTTTTTCAAAAAGTTGGAAATAGAAATACCATTTGACCCAGCAGTTCCACTACTGGGAATATATTCTAAAGAAACCAGAACTTCCACTGAAAGAGATATATATGTACACCCCTGTTTATTGCTGTGTTGTTCACAATAACAAAGAGATGTAAACAACCCAAATGCCCATCAACAAATGAATGGATAGAGAAGCTGTGGTATAGTCACACACTGGAATATTATGCAGCATTGAAAAACAAGGAATTCATGAAGTATTATACAAAATGGGTGACCCTGGTGGACAATATGCTGAGTGAAATATCTCAGTTAAAAGAGAACAAATATTGCATTATGACACCGTTATTAAATAGGGCTGACCGGGGGGTTGGGAGAAAACTAAGAAAAGAGGGGATAAATAATGTATACTGCATTGAAACAGATGAGAGAGAAAACTCTTAAATGGAATATATGAGTATGTATTATTTGCATGACAACTATTCAGAGTAAGCTGCATAGTAAAGCGGACTGGGCAGATGATGGGGGAATTGTATGAAAATAAAAGATTTTTTTTCCTTTTTTTTTCAAAGAAAAAAGTGAACTGAGGGGTGGGCAGGGAGGAAAATATGCAACAATGAATGAAGGGAAATCCATGTTCTCTATAAACATTTATTAAAATCTCAGTTTTAAAAAAAGAAGCAATGTCCTTGAAGGCTAGAAAATAGCAAATTAAAATAACTTCTGTAAGTGTAAAAAAAAGAAAATTATACAATCATGATAGAAGACAATTTGACATTTCCTCAAAAAAAGTAAATATCAAAATCCCATATGAATTATTAACAATAGCAAGAAAATGGAAACAACTCAAATGCTCAAGAAATGAATGGATAAACAGTGGTATATTCACAGAATAAAATACTAAAGAACTATGAACAGAATGCAAAAACAATACAGTATTTATAAAATATGACAAAACTGAGAGAGAACTATGTTGAGTGAAATAACTCACCAAAAGACAAATACTGCACAGGATTACTATTTGGAAAATAAGAGGATACTGGAGCAGGATATGTATAAATGTTCAAAAGGAAATGGGAATGAGAAAAGGGAGGGGGAAAAGGGTGGTAGGAGAACAATCTCCAGGATAGCAGACGGTAATGGAAAGATGAAATTAATTATATAAAACAAAATGTATTTGAATGATTATATGCAAACCATTTTTTTAGAAATTACTCTTGAACTTTGGAAAGCTAAGATTGTCTTCGCTCTGGTGGAGAAGTCTGGAAGGAGCTGTACTGATTATCCAAAGACTGTGTTTCTATGGCGGTTTGAGTCCAATAGCAGCTCTTCTCAAGAAAGATAATCAATACCCTCTAATATGGTTCACACTTTCTAAAATTAGATGGAAGGTCAGCTACAGGTGAGTTACCACCCCAGGATAATGAGTGAGTGGGTAAGAAATTTACAAAAAAACCTGAGGAGCTTCATGTGTTTCTTCATGTATTTTCCCTTTTCTCAGTGTTTGATGCTTTTTTAATTCTGTACTGGTTTACTTAAAAAGTTCACATATATTGCTTTTCACACCAAATCTTTCCCATTTCCCTAGTCAACCTCTTCTTCTACCCATCAAATTATGCAACCCTATGATTACCTCCCTCAATCCTTTTCTCACTGTTTTTGTTTTGAAATAATTTAGTGTTGAATTAGGATTTAAACTCTGCATCCTCTGAAAACTACACTATTACAGAATTATGGAGGGTTTTTTTAATTCTTTTTATTGTTGTCATTTGTTTTATTGCAGAGTTGGGATGTGGATTGAGGAGAATGGATTTTCAAACATGTTCCATATCTACAACCCTTCTTAGTGTTGTTCCTTGTTCCTTGTCATTGTTATCTGCTATTGACTTGCAACTAACCCAAAAGTGACCCTCTAGAGTATTCAAAAGCAGTACATCATACAGCAGTAGATTACCCATCTGTGGAGAAGCTGGTCGTTTTGAACCACTGTGCCTTCAGATTGGCAATGCTGCTCATCGCCAGAAGGCCACCAGGTTTTCTTAGACCTATTCAATATACAGGAGATGTGTGTGTGTGTGTGTGTGTGTGTGTGTGTGTGTGTGTGTGTG
>NW_006399937.1:6009664-6022250 GCF_000299155.1 Elephantulus edwardii | reverse complement strand
GAGAGAGAGAGAGAGAGAGAGAGAGAGAGAGAGAGACATAAGTGCAGAACAAACTATGCTAACACTATGTTTTTGATAAAGTGATTCTTTTCTCAAAAATAATCTTAACTATTGGAAATATTATTACATAGTAAAATCACAACTGCTCTTTAATCAGTTTTGACTCATATGCCTCTCCATTGGTCTCTGAGCTTGTATATCCTAATGTAGGGAGACTGGTCCTCTTTCTTCCACAGAACAAGTGGTGAATTTGAACTGTCAACCTTTTGATTAATAGTCCAACGTTTAATGCACTATGTCATGAGGGTTTCTCTGTGACTATATATTGTTGTTGTTACGTGCCATCAAGTTGCTTATGACTCATCATGACCCTATGTAAAACAGCCCTAAACCCTGCTCTATCCCTTGCCAAATTTATTGTTCTGACACGCCTATCCCCATTACCACAGTAACAAAATCAATCCATATCATCAAGTGTCTTCCTTTCCTGGGCTGTCTCTCCACCCTCCCAAGTATGATGTCTCCATCCAATAACTGATCCTGCCTTGCAACATGTCCAAAATATGTGAGACGGAGCTTCAGAATCCTTGCCTGCAAGGAGCAGCCTGGCTTTACCATAGCCAGGATGACCCTTTTCGTTCTCCTACCAGTCCATGGTACATTCAATACTCTTCTCCAGCACCACAGCTCAAAGGCATCAACTCTCTGTCTATCATTCCTAGTCATTGTCCAGCCAGCTCTCTGATGCCTAGAAAGCAGTTACAAAGACCATGGCCTGTATCAGGTGTATCTTGGTCTCCAGACTGACATCGTTGCTCCTCAGTACCTTCACAAGGTCTCTGGCAGCAGATTTTCCCAATGCAATTTGCCTTTTAATTTCCTGGCTGCTGGTACCAAAAGTGCTGATTGTAGAGCCAAGCAAACTGAAGCTGTCAAAAATCTCAACCTCTTCATCATCCATCATAATGCCGCCGATCAGCCAAGTGGTGAGAATCTTTGTTTTCTTGATGTTGAACTTCAATTAATATTGAAGGCTGCTGTCCTTGACCCTCTGCAGCAAGTACGCCAGGTCCTCCACAGTTTCAGTCAACAGGATTGTGTCATCTGCATAACACAGATTGTTAATGTGTCTTCCTCCAATCCTGATGCCACACTTCGATAGGACACATTCTTGATACACGCCCTTCCCCATTTTGAACCATGCAGTGTGTCCTTGTTCTATTCTGACGACTGCCATCCAGTCCAAGTGTAAGTTTCTCATGAGCACAATCAAGTGTTCTGGGATTCCTATTCTTCTCAGAGTAAGCCACAGTTTGTTGTGATCCACAGAGTCAAACGCTTTTGCATATTCAATGAAACACAGATAAACATTCCTCTGATACGCTCTGCTTTCAGCCAAGATCCATCTGACCTTAGCTGTAATATCCCTAGTGCCAAGGCCTCTTTTAAAGCCAGCCTGCACTTCAGGCCATTTTCTGTTGATGTGCTGTTCCAGTCATTTTTGGATGATCTTCAGGAGAATCTTGCTTGAATGTGATATCAATGATATTGTTCAATAATTTCCACACTCTGCTGGATCACCTTTCTTTGGAACAGGAATAAATATAGATCTCTTCCAGTCAGTAGGTCAGGTGGTTGTCCTCCAGATTTCTTGACACAACTTAGTGAGCACATTCAGGGCATCATCTATTTCTTGAAATATTTCAATCGGTATGCCATCAATTCCTGGGGCAGTAATTTTCCATATCCAAATTTAAAAAAGACAAAAAAAAACAACCCACACAAATTTTAGGGTATATGCATGATTCATTAATTTTTCAACTTTATGATATATATATATGGTTACTCATCACTTAGATTCAAGTTCTCTTAAATAATAAAAAAAAAAATAGTAGAGCTGAAAGAATGCCCTTTAAACTGACTATACTATATCTACTTTTTGAAGATTATGAAACTAACAAGAAGTTAATTCACATTTACATTGTTATTATGAATTTATAAAGCAAAACATTAAACTAATTTTCAAGAAAAAATGGGTATTCTGCATTATATTTGTCCAATAACTTATCTTTCCCTATATCTACAGTAAGAGTTCTCTGAAGGCCTAGTGGGGAGAAACTATGCTGCAATGCAGAAGGCATGTGGTTCAAGGTCACCGGTTGCTCCAAGGGAGAAGGATGAGCAATCTCCTCCCATGTGATCCACCAACTCTGAAAATCCTCTGGAAAGTCAGCTACAGTTTGCTTCTGACTTGATGGTCTGCAACAACAACCTATCTACAATTAGTTGGGAATACTAGTTCCATCAAGAAGATATTAGTCTGTTGCTGTTGCTGTTATATCCTTTTATGTAAGTGTCAACTCATCTCTGACTTTCTAGCAGGTTTTCAGAGGTAATAAAGTACATAGGAGATTGCTCATCTTTCTCCCCTAGAGCAGATGGAAGATTTGAACTGCATGCAGTTGGGTTGGCAGAGAAATTCCTTATTACTAAGCCACTAGAGCTTCCCTGAGCTGTAAGTCTGTAATGTACCAAATATTGCAAATGATTTTTACTGGTTTTGCATTTATTAAGATGTTAGATAAATGTAAGTTCTGATATGGAGATGTAAAAAGCTATTTAACAGTGTCTGGAAGGTTACTTGTGTAGGAGATGAGTAAAGAAGAAGTTATCTGTCCATCTCAGAAGAATCAGCATTATTTAGTATTGTCAACAGGCTTTAGTAGAAATATCATGGACAAAAGAAAGAAGATTTTGGTCATTTGAGAAAGACACACAAGTGTTGAATTTCCTGCTCTGTCATCTCCAGCCTGTGACCTTGCACAAACTACTTGATATTTCTAAGCTTTGGTTTCTCATCAAACATTAAAACTACAACAATAGTAGTGTTGGTATATAGATTAAATGAGATAAATTATGTAAGAGATGCTGTCTCAGATTAGTCTCTAAACAAATTGTAGATATTAATAATTGAGTAACAACCTAGATAGACTAATAATGAAATTAACAGAAAATGTGTTACATTATTAATATGATGTTTAATGGAAGACACATACACTGAATAGTCTTAGCTGGCTCATGATAACTGGTGCCTTTGACTGTAGAGTTATAACATTCTAAAGTTCCCTAATCTTGAGCTAGTATCTCTGTCTTTATTAGTCTTCATGGGAAGGACTCTGGTGCATAGCATGTAATACATTTTTGTTTCTCTGTCTCTGAGTTGGTATAATTATGGCTTGAATCTATAATGTAGCATTCTTTGTTGCAACCTTGTATAACTCTTCTAATGATACATGACTGTGTTTTATTTTATTTATTTAAGCAGAAGGAACAAAACAGGCAAGAGTACCTGCATCATCAGTTCTTCTGAGCCAATATCAAATGCTTCAACAAGATTAATGTGATTTATATGCAGATTACTAGAAGGAAGGGGAACTGCTGACCTCCTGTTCCACTGCTTGGAATCTCCCAGGACTCTGGAACAAGGAGTTTAAAATATTAATGTCTTGAATAATAAATTAGCATACATAGCAAATGAGGTATGAGCAAAACAATTTTAATTAGTTTTAGGCACATTTTAATGATTGTTTGGCCATTAGCTCCAGTAAACATAAAAATGCAGGGGAGAAAGATGTATGAATGCCTTATTATTTAGCTTTGTTTTAACTGAAGACTTTGCAAAGATGTATATCATTTTAATTTTGGTTCCAGAGGCTTTTATGTAAATTAATTGCATTGGAGATTTGGCAAGAACATTTTATTCAATTTGGAACAGCAGTGATTATAAGCTTTACATTAATATAACAACAATTTAACAATGGCTGATAGATGGGCCACAGCCATGCAATTATCAAAAGTGAGCCACTCTCTTGATCTCTAATTAGGTCTATAAGCAAATAGAGCTTTGCTGGCACTAATTGCTATATTAAAGCCGGCAGTGAGGTAGCAAGTGAACCCATGTTAAGGTAGTAAGTACAGGAGAGTAGTATATATCCAAAGATTTTTCCATTTTCTGATTTAATCAGATATGTAATTCAATTATATATGTTGTGGAAATAGACATTTAAGTGAATTGGAAAGCTTTTTCCTCTTTACTCAACACAACAATTCATCTTGCTAACTGTAGACAAAAGTGCTTCTAGTCTAAAAAATAAGTATTAGGCTAAATGTTCTTCCCACTCCCCTTGCTGCCTGACCCCCTCTAATAGCTCCTTCTCAGTGTTTATGCTATCTAGGGCTAAGTGCCAGGCAAACACATAGACAGAGGAAGATGTGCAATTCCTTGATTTGTTGCTCCGCAGCTAGTAGGGATTAAAAAGCACTCAAAAAGGATTTGAAAGGCATTTGAGCATCAGGCTAGATATTGTGGGACTGATTTAAAGACCCCGGGTAATCCCTTTACTCCTTTTGGTCTTTGACCTAAAAGCTTGTCGCATTATGCAACAAAGACTGTTTGCTTTATTTCTTTCTATTTGTCCCAGCTTATTCTAATACACACATCAATAACATTTAAAGAAAAAAGAAATTTTAATGTAGGCCTCAGGAATTTGGTTTTAAAGTAGGTCTAGAAAAGGCAATGTATTTTTTTTTAAGTGAAGAATCTGTAAGAAAAATGCCACCCCAGTGGCTGAGTAAGAGAAGTGTCATATAACTGTAGATTTCTAGAAGAAACTGACTTTAAAAAATAAAAAAAGTGTTACTTTTTTTTTAGATTTTTTTTCATTTTAATTTTTGGTTTTAATCGTCCAATGAAAAAAATATATCTTCATCCTTCCACTTTCTTCCAAAGCAGAAGCTGAGATCATGTTGTTGTTTGTTGGTAAGTGGATTCAAGTCCACCATTGCTATTGTTGAGTACCCTTGAGTCAGAACCAACCGGAGCTGACCCTCCAGCTCTCCTCTAGTGGGTTTTCAGAGACAGTTGTGGGAGGAGCTTTTCCGTCCTTCTCCCTCAGAGCAGCTGGCAGATTTGAAACATGTGCATTCTGGATTGCAGTGCAGCTTCTTTCCACTCAGCTAACAGCAATTCTAGGAACAATAGATCAAAACTCTTGCAAAATTATTCAAAATGGGTGACCTTGGAGGACATTATGTGGAGTGAAATATCTCAGTCACGAAAGGAAAATACTGTATGGTGCCACTGTTGTACAATGAGGCTGACATCAGGGTGGGGGTAAGACTGAGAAAAACTGGATAAATTATGTTTACTGCATTGAAGCTGAGAGGGAGAGATTAGTTCAAAAGTAATATGTTTTAGGGCATTATGATTATCATAAGAGACCGGAATGAGGGTTGCAGAGTGGAGTATACTCAGGGTTGGGGTGGGGAGAGTGGGGATTGTGTACCAATGAAGGAGTTTTGCTTTTCAAGGAGAGGAGCGAACTGGGGGGTGGGGGTGGGGTGGGCGGGGAGAAAAATGCAACAACGAATGAATGGAATTCCAAAATCTCTGTAGGTGTTCATTGACATTAATAAAACAAACAAACAAACAAAAAACAAAACCAACCAAAAAAAACCCCAACTCTTAAGGGATAGAAATGCTACTTGGTTGTTCCCTGTCTCTTTCTCTCCCTTTCTCTCTCACTCATAAATCCAGAGGAAATAGGAAGGGAAGTCAAGAAGGGGTGCATCTAGATGAAGCAGCCCCCTTCCTTAGGAATGCAGAAGATTCCTTCCTTCAAAACTCAAGCAATCCCACAAGTTACTAATTGGGACTAAGTTATGACCAGTCTCCAGAGACTGGGAACCAATAAAAAGCAGGGCCCAGCTGAGGTGAGCTCACTAATGTTTGGGTACACCCTTGACACTTCAGGGGTGTTTCTCCCCCTTTCTTTACTTTTCTCTTTAACTCTTCAGAATGGCTTGTCTTTATCTTACACCAATCATGCGTCCCTTGCATTATTTTAATAAACCTTTTCCACTTATTTTTATAAAATACCACTGTATGTATATCAGTTCACTTATTTACAGTCACCTCAACTCACCCCTTCACAGGAAATATTAGTGAGTGGTGAAGAGATAAAAAGAACGTTAACACATTTCAAAAACCTTGCCTTTCTCGTATAGTTCTCAGTCTTGCTCACGCTCATTGCTGCAGTCACTGTGTCAATCCATCTCCTTGAGGGGCTTCCTCTCTTTTTACTAACTTTCTAGCTTTCCAAATATTATATTTCTGTTTGAGTATTCATGTAAAAACTATACAAACAAACAAAATCCGAACAAAACAAAACAGTTATAAAATCTCATCAAGGTATGTTTTCAAATCATTGACTTGGCCATATTTTTGTTTGTTTTTTCTGTTTGGTTTTGTTGTGGGTTTTTAAAAAGATGTAGGGTGATTTTGTTTCTTGTACTCATGAAAGTGGTGGTTAGACAAATAAGGAACCATGACCCAAGAAGGCAAAATAATAACGCAAGAAATAAGTATTTGTGTTGTATTATGTGAAATATAATCTTTGAATCATAGGGCATAGGATGCAGTTAAGTATTTCTTTTCCATTTTATATGTTTAAGCTTTCTAGTCACTGATAATGACTATTTGTTCTGTGAGCTTGCTTGTATTTGTATTTACTCTAATTTCCACTTCACTTACCAGTTATTCAATGGACAATTTAAGAGAATGAATAGATATGCTTATAACTCACACAGTGAATGTAGAATCAGACTCGCTGTTTCCATGTCAAGCCTAGAAAAGGCTGTGCCACTGAAAAAGGTAGAACTCTCCTCTGAATTATTACAGAGCTTGAAGTGTCCGGGTCCAGTTTTGACAAAGCTGATAAAGACTGAATTTGCCCTGGCTTGATTTCCCAGATGTAGGAAATTACTGCTACTCTCAGGGTAAAAGATTTTGTTCTCATTAGGTACCTTAGAATGAACTCTGACTTAGAGCAATCTTAAGTAAAATTGAATGAAACCTGGTTCAACTCTGTGCCATTTTCACAATCTCTGGATTGTCCATTGTTTCCGCCACTGTGTTAATATATGTCCTCAAAGGCCTTGCTGAGCCTGTATTTTAACAAATGATGGGTACTAGTGTGCACAGTAAAGATTAAAAGGAAAGGTTTTCTAAAAGTGCAATCTTCAGGGCAGGGGAACAAAGAGAGAAAGATACATTCAGGTAACATACAAGTAAGGACTCCACTTATTGTTTTTGTTGTTAGGTGACACCGAGTCCAGTATGAATCATAACAACCCTATGAACTAAATATCTGAACCTTGTTCTATGCTGCACCATTCTCATACTTCCTAACATAGAAGAGCCCATTGCAACAGTCACCATGTCAATGGTTGAGGGCCTTCCTCTCCTTCGCAGACCCTCCCCTCCACCCTTCCCAACATCATGTCCTTCTACAAGGAATAGTCCTTTATAGTAACATGCCCAGAGTATGTGAAGTGAAGCCTCATCATTCCTGCCTCAAAAGAGCACTCCAGATGAAAGCTTTCTAAGACATATCTGTTCTCCTGGTCATCCATGGGGTGTTAATCACTCTTTTCCAACACCACAGCTCAAAGTTGTCAGTTCTTCTGTCATCCTCATTCATTGTCCAGATCTCAGATGCACAGCAAGTAATCAGAAAGACTATGGCCTGAATCAGACACACCTTATTCCCAAACTGACATCTTTACTCCGCAATAATTTGGAGAAGTGACTAATTGCAGATTTTCCTAGTGCAATGCATCTTCTTATTTCCTGACAGCTCATACCAACGGTGTTATGAAACTGTTGACAGTTTCAGTCTCCTCTCTCCTCTCCATGCATCATGATGCAGCCTATTAGTCCAGTGGTAAGAATCTTCGTTTTCTTGATGCTGAGGTGCAATCCAACTTCTCAAAAGTAGGAGAAAAACCATATTTTTACAATTTAAAAAATCCTGCTTTGTTACAGTTCACTCAAATTATCTCAATTTTTGGTGAAGCCATACATAACCATTTCCAAGGATCCACTGCTTCTAAGTTAATTCAGATTCAAAGGTTATCCAAAATGCGACAGAAGAAAAAAAAGAAAGAAATACAGCTAAAATCTTCCTCAGAAGAAAAACAAAAACTAATTGAGAGACTTCTCAATTCTTTGATAACGATATTAGCAGGCACAGTCCTTGGAATAGAACATTGTACTGGCAAGATGGAGTGTCACCAACAGAGTAGAAGATGCTCACTGAGGTGATTGATCTAGTATCAGCTTCAATGGGTTTGAGAATAGTGGAGATTGTGAAGATGGTCAGGATCAAGTTAGGTTTCAATATTTTGAACATAGGGTCACTAAAGTTGGGTTTAGTTGATGGTACCTACAATGTGGATTCAAGCTCAACATCAAGAAAACAAAGATGCTCACCACTGGGCCAATTGACAGCATCATGATGGATGGTGAAGAAATTGAGATTGTTGACAGCTTCAGTTTGCTCGGCCCCATGGTCCACACTCTTGGTACGAGCAGCCAGGAAATTAAAAGACAAATTGCATTGGGAAAGTCTGCTGTCAGAGACCTCTCCAAAGTACTGAAGAGCAATGATGTCAGTCTGAAGACGAAGGTGCACCTGATCCAGGCCATGGTCTTCACAATTACTTGATATGCATCGGAGATTGGACACTGACTAGGGATGATAGAAAGAGAATTGATGCCTTTGAGCCGTGGTGCTGGAGAAGAGTGTTGAATATGCCATGGACTGCTAGGAGAACAAACAAGTTTGTCCTGGAGAGTGTGAAGCCAGAATGTTCCTTGGAGTCAAGGATTCTGAATCTTTGTCTGACATACTTTGGGCATATTGCAAGGAGGGACAGGTCCTTGGAGAGGGACATCATGTTTGGGAGATTAGAGGGATGGTGCAGGAGAGAAAGACCCTCAATGAGATGGATCCATTCTGTGGTTGGAGTGGTGGGAGTGAGTGTGTCAGAGACAGCGAGTTTGGTGCAGGACAGAGCAGTGTTTAGGGTTCTTGTACATAGGGTTGCTATGAATCACAAATGACTCGACAGCACATAACAACAACAACATCTGTTTCAGTGCAGTATGCATTATTTATCCCTTTTCTCAGTCTCCCCTGAACCCCAATGTCAGTCTCACTTTACAACAATGGCACTATGTAGCATTTGTCCCTCTGTGACCGAGAGACTTCACCAAGCATGATGTCCTCCAGTGTTACCCATTTTGTATAATAAATCATGAGTTTCTTGTTTTTCAGTGCAGCGTAGTATTTCATTGTGTGAATACACCACAGCTTCTCTCTCCATTTGTTTGCTGATGGGCACTTGGGTTGTATCCAACTCTTTGCTATTGTGAACAAATCCACAATAAATATGGGTATGCATATATCTACCTGGGTTGCTGTTATGATTTTTTGGGGTTTTTTTTGTTGTTTTTGTTTTGTGTTTGTTTTGTTTTGTTTAGGTTATATTCCCGTAGTGGAATTGCTGGATCAAATTGTGTTTCTATTTGAAACTTTTTGAGAAAGCGCCATACTGCCTTCCATAGTGATTGAACCATTTTGCACTCCCCCAACAGTGAATAAGTATTCCAGCTTCTCTGCAACCTCACCAGCATTGGTTGGTTGCTGCTCTGTTAAATTTTGCTATTCTTACTGTGGTGAGATGTGATCTCATAGTTATTTTGGTATGCATCTCTCTTAGAGCTAGAGATTTTCAACATTTTTTCTTGTTGTGTCTGTTTGCCATCTGAAGGTCTTCTTTGGTGGAGTGTCTGTGCTCATTTTTCAAATGGGTTGTTTACCTTTATCTTGCTGTAGTACTCGAGTATTTAATAAATTCTAGATATGTTGTGGTACTCGAGTTCTATACATTCCAGATATAAGTCCCTTATCAGACATGTCATTACCAAATATTTTACTCAGTCTGTGGCTTCTCTTTTTACCCTGTTGGAGAAGTTTTTGAATGCACATAAGAATTTGATTCTTAAAAAGTTCCATTCGTCTATTTTATCCTCTCCTGGTAGTAGATTTTCCAGGATGCTTGGAAGACTGTTTATGTTGTGGATTAGGACTTCTAGAGTTCTTCCAAGTTTTTCTTTAATGACGTTTATAGTCAGTGGTTTTAATCCTAGGTCCCTAATACACTTTGAATTGGTTTTTGTATATGGAGTGAGGTGTAGAATTTGCTTGAATTTTCTGCAGATAGTTTTCCAGTTTTTCCAGTACCATTTCTTAAAAAGGATGTAATTTCTCCACTTAACCGATTTTAGCTCCTTGTCAAAAATCAGTTGACCATAGGTAGATGAGCTGATTTCTGGCTTCTCATTTCTATCCCATTGATCTATGTGTCTGTCATTGTACCAATACTAAGCTGTCTTGACCACCACTGTGGTGTAGTATGATTTGAAATCAACGAGTGAGATGCCTCTTACCTTGTTTCTCTTTTTAAGGAGTGTTTTGCTTATTCTGGGCCTCTTTCCATTCCAAAAGAAATTGGAGATTGCCTTTTCTATATTGTTTAAGAATGGAATTGGTATTTGTATTAAGATTGCATTGAATGTGTAAATTGCCTTTGTTAGTATTGTCATTATCAAAATATTGGGACTTATGAGCAAGGTATATTCTTCCATTTCTCCAAGTCTCTTTTTGTTTTTTGTAGTAATGTTCTGTAAATTCCTTTGCATAGATCTTTGTGCTTCTGGTTAGATTTACTCCCATGCATTTAATCTTGTTATTAGCTCTTGTTTATCTCAGATCCATTTCCACATTCACTTTGCCACTGTAGAGAAATTCAATTGATTTTTGTACGTTGATCTCGTATTATGCCACTTTGCTGAATTGGTCAACTATGTCCATGAGTTTTCTTGCTGAGTCTTTAGGGTTTTCTACATATACTATCATATTATCTGCATAGAGAGATAATTTTACCTCCTTTTTGCCAATTTGGATACCTCTTATTTCCTTCTCTTGTATTATTGCTATTGCTATGTCTTCCAAAATAATTTTGAAAAGGAGAGCTGATAATGACATCCTTGACTAGTTCCTGTTCTCAAAAAGAATGTCTTTAATTTCTCTCCATTGATTTTATGTAAGATTTTTGCATCAATGTTCTTGAGAGATATTGGCCCATAGTTTTCTATTTTGGTGGTTTCTTTATCTGGCTTTGGTATCGAGGATATATTTGCTTTATAGAATGAGTCTGGGAGAACTCCATCCTTTTCTATTTCCTGAAATAGTTTATGTAGAATTGGTGACAGTTCTGTGAATGCTTGATACAATTAACTTATAAAACCATCTGGTCCAAGGATGCACTAGTGGCCTATTAGCAAGAAGCTGCACTACAATCCCAGAGGTGCACAGTTCAAATCCACCAGATGCACTGCTAGAGAAGAAAGAGTAAGTTTCTCTTATAACAGTCAGATGCAATTTGATGGTTAACACAAAGAAACAACATTTTTTAAAAATGTTAAAAAAAACAACTCTTTTTAATTACCAAAAACAAAACAAAACAGCATCTGGTCCAGGACTTCTTTTGGATGGAAGTTGTTTTATTACCTTTTCAATGTCTTCTTTTGTAATGGGTCTGTGTTCAGGTGTTCAATTTCAGTTTGTGTCAGTTTAGGTAAGTTGTGAATTTCTAAGTACTTGTCCATTTTCTCTAGGTTTTCATATTTGTTTGAGTATAGTTTTCATAATATTCCAATGTTAGCTTTTTATTTTAGTTGGTTTAGTTGTGATGTTGCCTGTTTCATCTCTTATTCCAATCATTTCTTTTTTTATGAACTGATTTTTTTTGCATATTTTTAAATTTATATTAAATTTTATTAATTTTCATGAACATTTACAGAGATTTTTGGACTTCCATTCATTCAATGTTGCACTATATTCTCTACCCCCCCCCAGTTCATTCCTCTTTTTTTTTCACCCTTGAAAGTCTGTTTTAATTGTCCCATTGCCACAGTGCTTGTCAAAGCCAGTTCTGAGTAATCTCCTTTGTCAGTGTATCCTTTGCCATTCCCTATCACTCCTCTCTGAGAGAGACTTCACCCTGATTAATAAGGAAAAGGGGATGGTGTATTCTCTTAGCTACTTTCTGCTATAAAGGGACACTGTAGGTTTCAGGATGAAGATCTTCTCTCACTACTCTAAAGGGTCCCTTTGGCAATAGGAAACACTTAGACTACTGTGGAGATTGATTTTGGAATTTAGATGCACAGTTATCAATTGTGCTTAGCCATATATGTTCATATCCTTGAAGATGTATCATGGAAGTGTTGCAGCCTAGAAGTCACAAATTTAACTAACATGTTAATAGTACATGAGTCAAACATTAAAAGCAATACTATTCCAAGTAGAGGTTCTAACAGTGGCACAAATCAAGTTACAGAGGGAAGGTAGTCTTAAAAGGCCTATAGACTAGCACTTTGTCTATTATAGTGTAGAGGTTAGGAACCACAAGATGTAGCGGCTCAGCGATGTCATTTATTGTTCTTAAGTCCTCGAGCAAATTCCATCTACCACTGGGTTGTTTTATAGCTCAGAAGTCCGGATGCAAGGCAGAGGTGAAGTAAGGAACTGCTTATGAGGTTTTCCATCAATTCCAACAACTAAGAAATAGTGAGAAGAGTTGGGACCTCAGAAGGCTTTTAGGACCAAAGAGTAGG
>NW_006399937.1:6003664-6004819 GCF_000299155.1 Elephantulus edwardii | reverse complement strand
TATGGTGCTTTCTCAAAAAGTTGCAAATAGAGATACCATTTGACCCAGCAATTCCACTACTGGGAATATACCCTGAAGAAACCATAGCTGACATCCAAGCAGATATATGCACACCCATGTTTATTGCAGCTTTATTCACAATAGCAAGTTCTATCTTTTTTTTCAGAGGGGTGTATTGAAATCTCTGAGCACTGTAGTAGTGTTGTGTATTTTCTTTTTCTGTTTTGTCAATGTTTGTATTTTGCTGATCTTCCGTTTGGTGCATAGATATTTATTATTGTTATGTCTTCTTGTTCTATTGATCCTCTCAGCATTATGTAGTGACCTTCCTTGTCCTTTGTGATGGTTTTTAAGTTGGTATTTATTTTATCAAAGATTAATATGGCTACTCCTGCTTTTTTCTGGTTGCCATTTGCTTGGTATATTTTTCCCCACCCTTTTATTTTTAGCTAGTCTTTATATTCATTTTTCAAGTGTCTCTTGTAGACAACATATTGATGGATTTTGTTTTTTCATCCTATCTGCTACTCTCTTTCTCTTCAGCCGTGCATTTAAACAATTCAGTGTGACTATTGAGAGGCTAGGTTTTATTGCTATCATTGTGCTGAGTTCTTTTTGGTGTTGTTGCTATTTACTTTGGACCATGCAGCTTTCTGTGGTATGTCTGTAAGGAGGACATCTCTGAGTCTCTCCTGTAATGCTGGTCTTGTTTTTACAAACTCTTTTAGGTTCTGCTTTTCTGGGAATATCTTTATCTGTCCTTCTTTCTTGATGGATAATTTTGCTGGGTACAGTATTCTTGGTTGACAGTTGTGTTCTTTGAGTGTTTGATATATGTCCTTCCACTCCCTTCTTGCCTACAAGATTTCTGCTGAAAATTCGGCACTTAATCTTATCTGTTCTCCCTTATAGGTTACTCTTTGTTTCTCCCTTTCTGCTTTCAGGATTCTTTCCTTATCTTTGGTCCTGGCAAATTTAACTATGATATGCCTTGATGTTTTTCTTTTGGGGTCTAATCTATATGGTGTTAGCTGAGCTTCCTGAATACAAATTCTCTCATTCTTCATTATGTCTGGGAAGTTTTCCCTTAGTAATTCTTCCACAAATTTTTCAGTGAATACATTGATTATGCAAAGGCATTTGACTGTGTGGATC
>NW_006399937.1:5992930-6003210 GCF_000299155.1 Elephantulus edwardii | reverse complement strand
AGCCAAGAAATAAAAAAAAGTATCACGATGAGAAAGTCTGCTATTAGGGACCTCTCCAGGGTACTGAAGAGCAATGGTGTCACTCTGGAGACTAAGGTGTGCCTGATACAGGCCATGGTCTTTGCAATCACTTGTTATGCGTCAGTGAGCTGGACAATGACTAGGGAGACTAGAAGGAGAATTGACACCTTTGAGCTGTGGTGCTGGAGAGGAGTATTGAATGTTCCATGGACTGCTAGGAAAACAAACAGATTCATCCTAGAGAGGGTTAAAGCAGGCTACTCCTTGGAGGCAAGGATTCTGGGGCTTCATCTGACATACTTTGGACATGTTGTAAGGAGAGACACGTCCTTGGAGAGGGATATCATTCTTGGTAGGGTAGAGGGACAGCACAGGAGGGGAAGACCCTCTCTGAGGTGGAGTGATTCAGTGACTGGGGTAATCGGGGTGGGTGTGTCAGAGGCAATGCGATTGTTACAGAATAGAGCAGGGTTTAGAGTTGTTGTACATAGTGTCACTATGAGTTGCTAACGATGCGACGGCACATAACAATAACTTGCTTATTCCTTTTTTTGGATTCCAATTATGCGCATGTTATTTCTCTTGATGGTGTCCCATATTATTATTAGATTTTCTTCTTTTTCCTTCTCTTTTGAGTCTGATTTTTGCTCTAGCAGATCGATGGTGATAATTCTGTCTTCGATGTCACTGATTCTGTGTTCCATCTCATCAACTCTGCTCATATGTTCCTACATAATGTTGACAGCCTCTGAAACACTGGATCTTATATTTTGAATAGTGGATTCTTTTTTTTCCCAGTGCTGCTAATGCCTCACTTGTTTTCTCTGCAATGTTCTGAATTTTTTTTTATTTCCTCCTTGTTTTTGCTTGTAGTATCCTGTAATTCATCAAATTTGTCTTTCATCCATTGGAAATATTCAGTCACTCCTCTTTTAAATTCTGTCAGAAAGTTCCATCAGACTTTCTGTCTTCAGGAAATCCACTGATACTGTGTCACCCTTTGTGAATGACATCTTTCTTTGATCTTGTGTACTGTGTGGGATAGTTTGCTTTCTTCGAGACATTGATATGTTCTTGATCTAAAGACAATGCTCTAGAGATCAGTTGGGCAGCTACCCAACTTGTGCATTTCTCTGAACTTCTGACTTCAGAGAAATGTCAGTTCAGAGCCTGCAAGGGCAATCTCTTGTTGGTAAGACAGGTCAAGGTGCTCCTGATTAAAGGCAAGTTGATTGCCCAGAAGTGTAGATGCCGGTGTGGAGCCAAATGGGGTGAAGCAGGCACAGGGTTGGGCTGATCTCAAGGGCAGGTCAGACACTTGGGGGACCTTGCTCAAACCTCTGCTGTCTGAGTGTGCTCATGATTAGTGTCTGTACTCAAATTCCTGCTGACCATTTCCCACCCAGTGTTTTCTCAGTTTTCCATGCCTGGTGGCACTTATGCAGGTGTCCTCACACAACAGCCCCTGCTCTAGCAGAGTCCTGGATTCAACAGGACTCAAAAAGTCAAGGTCAAATTCCCACTGACCCACTAGCCTCTGACTGGTCTGCAGTGTCTACAAAAGCCAGCCTGTGGCTGGCTTGTTTCTGGGCAGTTGGTGTAGCTCAAGAGAGCTTGGCCAAATTCCCCACCAGTGGGCATGCCCTTGGTTGCTCTCCCAGGTAATAAACAAAGGTCCAGTAAGCCCAGTCAGGATTCTACCGGCTTTTCTCCTGCCAGATTTGTTCCACAGAAGCTCGGCTGATAGCTCCAGGTGATGGCTTGATCTGTGGTGGTGCCCTGAGGTCACAGGGCCGTGGTGGGAGCTGAGGTGCGTGGTTGTGGAGCTGCAAGGGAGGGTAGAGGAAGGGGGAGGAAGCAAGGGACTGTGGGGGGGCACAGGAGCACAGGGCTTGGACACTACCACCAGGAGGCAGGGGGTGGGGCTTGGGCACTGCTGGGGGTTTATGCAGCAGCACCCTGCATAGTGGGGTCATGCAGGTGCTGGCTGCAGGGAGGTCACACAGTGACAGGTAGTCGTCCCTCCTCTGGGGTCACACTGTCACTGTTGGTGGTGGTTGCTTCTCTGGAGTTCCATGGTGACTGGCAGACTATTGCTCCTTCTGGGTCTCTTAGAAGCTGGGGTGGTCAGTTGCTCCTCTGGAGTCTCAGGGTGGCAGGCGGTTCTCCCAACTTACTCCTGGTGGGTGGGTTTCACAATGGCTTTGCTGGTGTCTTTTGGCTGGGACTCAGCTCTCCTGTGTGTGGTTGAAATTCCAGCTCCCAAATATTTCTTTCTTTTTCTTTGTTAGTTTTGCTAGTGGTTTGCTGATTTTATTTACCTTTTCAAAGAACCAACTCCTTCTTTATTTGATGGTTTCAATTTTTTCCTGTTTTCTATTTTATTTTTTATTGCTCTAATTTTTATAATTGCAGGGTTTTTTAGGGGGTGTCAGATTTTCTTACTATTGATTTTCAATTTGTTGGAGATGGTGGGTTAGAGTGTCAATGGTCATTTTTTTCCTGCATTGTGATATGATTGCTTATAGTTATAAACCTCTGATTATTGCTTTGGCTACTTCCCAGAGGTTTTGGTAAGTGGTGTTTTCATTATTTGTTTTAAGAAACTTTAATTTCATTTTTTTGTTTCTTCTAGTATCCAGGCAGGTTTAAGCAAGGTTTTGTTCAGCATCCAAATGTATGTGAGTGTGTGTGTGTATGTGTGTGTGTGTGTGTGTTTCTCCTTATCATTACTTTCTAATTTTGTAGCATTGTGGTCTGAGAAAATGCTTTGTATTTTTCCATGTTTTTGAATTTGTTGATTTTTGTCTTGTGACCTAAAATATGATCTATTCTGGAAAATGTTCCATGCACATTGGAGAAGAACTTATACTGTGGGGTTTTTTGGATGCATTAGCCTATGAATTTCTATGAGATGTAGTTGGTTTTTTGTGTGGTTTAATTTTTGAAGATCTTTGTTGAGTTTTTTTCTGGTAGTTCTATATTTTCTTGAGATGGGTGTATTGAAGACTCTACCTACTATAGTAGTGTTGTCTATTTCCTTTTTCAGTTTTGTGAATTTTTATTTTATATATTTTGCAGTTCTTTCATTTGGTGCATATATATTCAATTTTGTTATGTCCTCTTGTTCTATTGACCCTTTAATCATTATGTAGTGATCTTCCTCATCTATTGTGATGGTTTTTGCACTGAAATTTATTTTATCAGAGATTAATATCACTACTTCTGCCACCCTTTTCATTTTTAGTCTTTCTTTATCTTCATTTTTCAGGTGTGTCTCTTGTAGACAACACATTGATAGATTTTGGGGGTTTTATCCAATCTGCTACTCTTTTTCTCTTCAGTGGTGCATTCAAGACATTAACTTTCAATGTGATTATGGAGAGGCAGGGATTTTATTGTTACCATTTTGTTGAGTTCCTTTTGGTTTTGTTGCTAGTTACTTTGGTTCATCCTGCTTTCTGTGGCATCTCTATAAGAAGGACATCTCTCAGTATTTCCTGCAGTGCTGGACTTGTTTTTATAAACTCCCTTAGGTTCTGTTTTTACAGGAATAGCTTGATTGCTCCTTCATATTTGATTCCAAGTATGCTCGCCTGCAGGGTCCTTACTCAAATTCCTGCTGTCCAGCTCTCACTCAGCAACTCTCACTCAATGGCTCTCACCCAAGCAGAGCTCTGGGTCCCACAGGGCTTAAGAAAACTCAGTCAAATTTCTACTGACCTGCTTGCTCCTGATGGGTTGACAGGGCTATTCTCCAAAGTTTTTAAGGTGTCAGGTTGACCCATCGGATATATCTCTATATATCTCTATATATCTCTATCTGTGTCTCTATCTCTCTCTCTATCTCTATCTCTATCTAATCTGTCTATATCATATATATATCTACATCTATCTATATCTATCTATCTATCTATCTATCTATCTATCTATCTCCTTGTGTGACTATGTGACTGTACTATGAGAAATAAAATAACAGAAGCAGCAACAGCAAAAACAATGCTTGTCTTTC
Organism: Elephantulus edwardii; assembly: GCF_000299155.1. NCBI lineage: Eukaryota > Metazoa > Chordata > Mammalia > Macroscelidea > Macroscelididae > Elephantulus > Elephantulus edwardii. The sequence continues at coordinate 5,999,177 of NW_006399937.1, read as the reverse complement.
TTCCTCGTTGCCAGGAAGTCTAAAATCCAATATTGTAAATTTCTAATACCTAACCTGGTGTTTTGGGGGGTTCCCCCCCAAACATTCTTCTAAGTGGTATAGCAGTGGTCTGTTCATTTTCTGTACAGAGGTAACTCATAGTTGGCGATGCTGAACACTGTGACACTGATGTGTCAAATGTGATAATTGTTACCCATGGTGGAAAAGGTTTGGTGGAACTCCCAAATTAAACAAGCTTGGCAGCAGGAGTGGCATCCACTTCCGAAATAACTTGCCTTCAGAAACTCTACGGTTGCTATGACTCACCTAGACGGCAATTAACAACAAACAACAACAACTTTGTTTTTGGTAAGTTATTAGTATGGTTTCTAAAAAGACTTTTTTTGTACTGGTCTGAATAGACAGGTTCTTGGTGTTCGGTGTTATTTTGAAGACTACTTTGTATCTTGTGTAAAGATAACATACTAGCCTCTCAAGAAATTAGCAGAACTAATAACTGTATAAACCATCTCTCTGTCAACTTGTGTTTTGTGGTGACTTTATATTTTTATAATGTTATAAACTATTATAATAGTGCTTCGAATACTAATAATATCACTGGTGGCAGACAGCTTTGAGGGGAACTCACTCTAGAAAGAAAGGTCAGGTGATCTACTTTCAAAAACAAGACAATAAAAACCTTATGGATCAAAATAGAATCATTTTTATGCAATGATAGAAAATAATCCCCACAGTTTAGAAGAAATAAAAAGTATACTGTGTTCACAACAGTGATTTTGACCCTTGTGAGGATGGCATAGAACAGAGAGAGCCCTGGTGTCTATAAGCTTGTCAGGAGTCACAACCCACTCAATAGTAACTAACAACAACAATATCTGAATATTCATCTCTGACCTTAATTTAACAAACAGCAGTCACGTGAGCAAATAGAATAGAATGGATAAGTAATCATGGTGAGGGTAGAAAAGGGAAAGATTGAAGATGTTTGATGTAGCTCTGTAAAAGCCTATAGCAGGCATGACTGTGCTCACTAGAGAAGCTGTGGTACCTCGTAGTACCAAGAAGATGAAATGGAGAACAGTGGACAATATATGATTGGACAGTGTAGATTATTAATAGAGCGGGGTTAAGAGCTTTAGCTACAGTCAGAAATTGTGCATTGAAGTACCTACCCTGCCAAATAATATCAAAAACATGTAAACTGTAGACCTTCAGCTCTGAGTCTCTATTCTAGCTTTTAAATAATTCTTTCTTGTTTTATGCTTGTTTTTGTCCCAAGTCCTTGACCTACTGGCTAATAACGACTTTAACAATAAATAATCCATGATGCTGAAGACCTGCTAGGAAATCAAGAAATCACCTAAAGTTGAATTGCTTGGTTTCACACGTCCTGCTGTAGCCAGTGTTAATACTTCAGAGTTCTAGCAAGGAATTCTTCCTGAGATTCTACTTCCAATTTTCTGGGCAAGAGCTATGCATCATTGGAGTAAGGGTAAATGGTCATCTTTTTAATTTTAATGTTCTTGCCCCTAATTAATAGTTTAGTTTTTCAGAACTTCATTTGTTACACTTAACTGGATTTTGTAATTGGCTTTGTATCTTACTTTGGTTTGTTGCCCTATACCAGTCCAGAAAAGCAACCAATTAGTTCTACTTCCTCTATTCTTTCCTACTTACTTGGAACAATTGTCTTATTTGTAATTGTTTAAGCACAACTAAAGCAATCCAGTGAGATCATAGCCAGGCACTGCTAATGCACTTAGTGAAAAGATCATTGAATTTATTAAGCATGCGGTCCAATAAAGCTTCTAACAAATACATTTTGAGGCTATGACAGTCTTGTTGAGTAAGTTAAAGCCTCATTATTTGGACTACTTGTGCCCTTGCATGAACACTGTGATTCTTGTCAAGTCCATTAGTTGTTTTAAAAAACAAGAACTGTAATTTTGTTAAGCTGCTTCCCACATATCATCAGCTCCAGGGTGAATTCTGATTACCCACTATCTGTCTATGTCACAATATTTACTGAAAGTGAACTTCCACCCAGCATAAACCAGTAATCTTTATTGTGACGAATATCATGAACCTAACACAAGAAGAAACTATAATAATTAAAAATTACAGATGCCATTTAAAAATATTGTCTTTTAATCTAATCTGCTTGCTCAAAAGGAAAAAAGGAATTAAAACTTTAAGAGTGTAACACTTTAGTGACAGAATGTGTGAAACACAACAATATATGAATTATGCACAGAAGTCAATATAAAATATTTTTTTTAAAAAGTATTACCTAGTTTGCATTTTAGTTAAGAGCAGAACATGAACCAGAAGTCATATGTGCAAGCTTCCAATCCATTATAATTTCTGAAAACCACATTCAGCCTCTTGTCTCCATGTGTTAATTTATATATTTCTTCACTTCTGGTTAAATAATTATTTACTTCTTACGCATCACCCTTGAACATGTTGTAAGGAGGTACACACATATACACACACACACACACACACACACACACACACATCTAAAACAAGTGTGGACACTGGAGTGGTATCCACTTCTGAAATAGCTTGCCTCTGGAAACCCTATGAACCTGGAGAAAGGATGAAAGTTATACAAGTGTCCAGGTTTTTCATTCATAAGGTTGCTATGAGTCACCTACGTCTCAACAGCACATAATAACAACATAAAACGTGCATGAACATATATATTCAGACATAAACACATATATAAAATATACATAAACATATATATATATACACAAATATACACACATATATAAAACACATATACATATATGCATATACATATATATACATAAACAGGTTTTAATCTATAAAGAAAGGGAATAATGAGCTTCACAAGAATCACACCTTCTGTGCAAGGACACTGGCACTCCAAATACTGATCTGACAATGCAATGGCAGTCATTTTTGCTTGTGGTTACACACACGAGCACACACACACACACACACACTGCTGAAGTTAGGTCAATTAACTAAACAAGTCTCTGCCTTTGTGAACCTTAGGTTCCAGCGAGGTAGATCAATAAATAAATTTAAAATACAATATGCTGTATTAAATTAAATAAGTAAACCACTAAAATAAACCAGGAAAATAATGGGACACACTTTAAAGTAAGATGTTAGGAAACACATTTTATGATTGTATTGAGAGGGCAGTAATTTGGCAGTAGTAAGGGTGAAAAGCAAACCATGCAGAGAGGAAAATTACAAAGGCCTTGAGGCAAAAATGAATGTATATTTGTGTTCATTCTGCCAATGCTTCCAGAACAGCGAGGGGTAGGGGCAAGAATATTAGGAGCTGAGTACATATTTTTAGAAAATTATTATTTCTCATTCCTATTTGAGTGGAACTGGAATTCCAGTGAAAGAACGGCTAACATTTGCCCTATCCAGAAGATGATCAATGGTTACATAATTTAGTAATATTGAATTTTCTCTGATAAAGAAAAGTCAAATACAATCTAACAAGTGGCCACTAACCCCCTAGGATGATGTGACATCTATTTTTAGTGGATACCAACCTGGCAAAGCCCTGGAGAGCAGAAAAAAGAAGAGAAAGTGACAGAGTCTTTCCAAATAACTCACTGAAATAGTAATAACAATAGCAGCAAAAGATAAGCAAAACAGTATAACATGCCAATTAACATGTTAAAAGTGCTATGGATATTCAGTGGAAGGAATGAAAAGAGCTTGTTGCATTAAATATCATATAAGATGTATGGTATAGAATGTTACATGAAACTGGGAGTAAAGAAAGTAAAAAATTTTGGCAAGTGCAGGTGAAATCCTGAGTCCCCAATATTATAATGAGGAAACACTTTGTTGAATGAACACAAGAAAAAGAGTAGACAGATATGTACTCATCGAAAAAGTCATGATGGTTTCTCCACAAGGATAAAAGAATAGTAGATTAAGATGAATATATAATGAAGAACTTCCAATATTTAATTAGGAAGTTAAGCAAGACAGACTAGCTAAAGGTTTTCATTTTTTGTAAAATATTGCACTACTTCTTCCTTTATCCCCCCTTTCATTTTGAGGAACTTTGATGGCTCCACTGGTTAAGTTTTCAGCAGTTGCTAACCAGGTCAGCTGTTTGAAATAACCAACGTCTTTGAAAGAAAAATACATAAAAATTTGTTTCAGTTAAGATTATATATAGCACACGAAGAAATACTCAAAATTACCGGCAATAAAAGAAATGCAAATCAAAACCACATTAAAATATCATCTCACTCCAGGAACAGTGTCAAAGTTTAGCAGAGCAGCAAGTAATAAATGTTGGAGAAGATGTGGTGAGCCAGGAATACTTATACGTTGTTGGTGGGATTGTAAAATGGTACAATTACTCTGGAAGGCTGTTTGGTGCTTCCTCAAAACACTGAACACGGAAATTCCACATGACCCAACTATTTCACTGAGGCACAAACAGAGACTCATACACCAATATACTTAGTTGTTATTCACCACAGCAAGAACATGGAAACAGCCAAAATGTCCAACAACAATTTATTGGATTGAGAAATTATGGTACATTAACATGATGGCATACTACACAGGATGCAGGAGCAATGATTTTGTAAATTACTACCTAACTTGGGAGGGACTAGAAAGCATTATGCCAAGTGAACTAAGTTCCATAATGACAAATACCGTACAAGACCATGATTGTAGAATGTGTATGAGGCTTCAAGGGTGGAGAGGAGGAACAGAGTGGTGAGGATGGTCAGTGCTGATGGTGGGGATATTCATAGTAACACACAGTTGAGTGGGTGGAGGGAGGGATGGCTAAAGGAAAGGAGAATTATCTGGTATGAAAAAACAATGTATATGAACTTTGTAAGTAAACCAGTCTATAATAATAACTATTTTTTAGGAATAAATAAATAAAAATCATTTTATATGTAATAAAAATATTTTTATAAAGATTATATATAGCCTTAGAAATCCTATGATGAGGTTCTACTCTATGTTGCAGAGTCAAAATCAATTTTAAAAAGCATGTTTGGTCTGGACTTTTCTCCGTTGTTTTTAAGAAAAATGTTGCCAACACACGCACGTCCATAAACCTATATGCGCCTTCTTACCCCTCCACTCACACCTGCAGTCCATGGATTTTAATTTTTGTGATTAGTCAACAAACATATTGCTGTCTAGATTACTGAGAGATCAAGATAAGAATGAGTGTCATCCAGAGTAACTGAATACATAAAAAACAAAGGATTTTAGAATTCTGAAATCATGCAATTAATTTTAAATGGTTTTACAAATGCTTGAAAACATAAAAAGATATCAACCAAGAGATAATAAGATCCAGTCTTCTAAGAAATATTTTCCCAGCATGAGCTCATTCATGTTTTTACAAACATTAACCTTCCAAATACCTAAAAGTAGAAATGAAGATGAGGGGAGGAGTGATCTTCTTTAGCAGATAAAGCTATCAAAAAGTACAAAAATGGAATTCAGACTTGTATATTTTTCCATTATACACACAGTTTAGATTCAGAGTGAAAATTAAGAGCACAACACTGATTGTGTTGTAATTTGTTTGAATTCTTCATTGTAGTTTAATCAGAGAAGAATGTTAAGAATTTCTGAGTTATCACATTTATCCATTCTCTTTTCCTCAATTTCTTCTGTGCAATCATCCTGCTGCTCTAGCTACCCCCAGGAGATTCCTGTATCTCTCAAAAAATGTACCTCTATCATTTCTACCAAACCTTGGTACTTTATTTCACATATTTAGCTTCCCAGGCTCCATTTGTGCAAAACTTGAATAGAGTCATCAGAAAGCACAGGACTATGTTCTGGTAGGGACATTGAACTTCAGTATACTGTACTTCAATCCACCAGTGTCTTTTTTCAATGAACTGAAAGCACACATGCTCTGTAGTGTGCACTGTAGTTGCCTTTTCAATATGAATTCCATTCATTGTTAATTCAGTAATAAACAGTTTGAGAAACTGACTTCAACTTACAGATGTGTCCTCATTGATCATTGATCTTAGACTTCCCCAGGATGAGTCCAAAAGGATAGGCTTTAGAAATTATTTCAGTTTGAGTTGTTTTCTCTAAGTTCCAGTGTACACTAAAATTGAGAATGTATCCCTCTTCCTCTCTTAAATGGATTGCTGACAGTTAAAATTACAGTGAGACAGACCAAGGAAGATGTGAATAAAGACTACAATTCTCTTTATCATATTAGTATAATAATATCTCCTAA
>NW_006399937.1:5986493-5992790 GCF_000299155.1 Elephantulus edwardii | reverse complement strand
TATATTTATTATGTGTATGTAATAATTAAATTAAATAAGCCTACTTGGAAAATTGAACTTCCTAAAACATGTGTGTGATATTATCATTCTGAAATATCTATTTCCCAAAACATCTATATCCTAGAGAAGTTCCAGAGTAAAATAGAACAAAGTAAGTTGATTCCTATTTGATGAATTTATATCACAATAATATATATTACAGGAGGAAGGTAAATGTCTTCATTTGAGTCTTAAACAAACAAACAAATCAGAAGCCATTCTGGCTGGATTTTAGTAAAAAATTGTTTGGTAGCGAATCACCAGATGTTCTTTTTTCCTTTAGATACTGTTGTTTTGTCTCCATACCTTTTAATCTGTGTGCAGAACAGATCATCTGAGATGCTGGGCTGTAAGAGGAGGAATGTGGCATCAGGATTGGTGGAAGAGTCATCAACAACCTGCGTTATGCAGATGACATAGCCCTGCTTGCTGAAACTGAGAAGGACCTGAAGCGCTTGCTGCAGAAGGTCAAGGACTGCAGCCTCCTATATGGATTGAAGCTCAACATCAATAAGATGATTCTCAGTTAACAGTTTTCGTTTATTTGGCTCCACAGTCAACACTCTTGGTAAACAGCAGCCAGGAAATCAAGAGATGAATTACATTGGGAAAGTCATCTGTGAAGGACCTCTCAAGAGTACTGAAGAGCAACAATGTCAGTCAGGCTGGAGACTAAGTGGGCCTGATCCAGGCTATAGTCTTTGCAATTACATGCTGTGCATCTGAGAGTCGGACAGTGACTAGGGATGATAGAAAGAGAATTGATGCCTTTGAGCTGTGGTGCTAGGGAAGAGTTTTTACTATATACCATGGATGCTAGGAGAACAAACAGGTTTGTCCTGGAGAGGGTGAATCCGGAATGCTCGTGGAGTCAAGGATTCTAAAGCTTCGTCTGACATACTTTGGGCATGTTGCGAGGAGGCACTGGTCCTTGGAGAGGGACATCGTATTTGGGATAGTGGAGGGATGGTGCAGGAGAGGAAGACCACCGATGAGATGGATTGATTCTGTGACTGGAGTGGCGAGAAGGAGTGTGTTGGAGACGGCGAGACTGGCACACAATAGAGCAGCATTTAGGACTCTTGTACATAGAGTCACTATGAGTCGCAAGCGACTCGATGGCACATAACAACAACAACAACTGTTGTTATCTAGTGGCCTAGTGGCAAAATGCTATGCTATAATCCCGAAGGCACATGGTTCAAGGTCACCAGCTGCCCTGTAGGAAAAGAATGGACAATCTCCTCCTGTAAGACTAACTGCCTCTGAAAACCCACTGGAGGGTCAGTTATGGGTTGGTTCCAACTCAACAGTACACAACAACAACTGTTGATAAGTTTTTAATAGTCTACCCTTTGTTTGAAAATTAAGAAACACTCAAACTCCATTTGAGTGATGGATAAGTCAAAATAAGATGAAATAGAGAAAAAACTCTGCTACTTGATGATTTCCATATTGCGGAGAAACTGGAATCCTTATTCACTGTTGGTGGGAGTATAAAATGGTGCAAACCATTATGGAAAGCAGTATGGCATTATCTCAAAAAGTTGGAAATAGAAATACCATTTGACCCAGAAATTTTACTACTGGGAATGTTAGATATAAAAAAGAGTGCAAGGGCACGAGAGGAGAAACAAAGAAAGAAATTGGTTCCAAGAAATGAACAGGCCTTTATTGTGCTGAGAGGGACACCAAGTGACCCAGCCCCATGGCATGCAGACAGGATCCAAATGGCCCAAGGGCAGTTTGGGAGGGGGGGTTCCTTTTTAGAGAGGTCCTGGGGAGGACTCAGATGGTATTTCTTGGAATTTGACATGATAATTAAGTTAGGTTTTAGCTTTTTTAACCAAGCTCAGATTCTTATCAGGATCCATTGTCTGGTCTGGTCTTTGATATGACCAGCTTAGGTGTTATCAAGTTTCTCAGGAAGTCAAGCTTAGGGTGGTGGGGCAACTGCCATGTTCTTCCTTCAGGGAATATACCCTAAAGAAACCAGAACTACCACCCAAGCAGATATATGCACACCAGTGTTTATTGGACTTTGTTCACAATAGCAAAGAGTTGTAAACAACCCAAGTGTCCATCAACAAACAAATGGATAGAGAAGCTGTAGAGTATTCACACAATGGAATACTATGCTGCATTGAAAAACAAGGAACTCATGAAATATTATACAAAACGGTGGACCCTGGAGGACATTATGTTGAGTGAAATATTTCAGTCACAAAAGGACAAATACTACATAGTGTCACTGTTGTAAAGCGGGATTAACATCCGGATTGTGGGGAACTTAAGAGGGGATAAATAAATGTACACTGCATTGAAACAGATGAGGGAGATAACTGTTTAGGAGGAATATATGATTAGGTGGTATTGTCATGACAAGAGTCCACAATGAAAGCTGCATAGTGGAGTGGACTGTGGCGGGGGTGTGGAGGAAGTGTATAACAATGAAAGAACTTTTTTTTTCTTTCCAAAGAGAAAATTGAACTGGGGGAGGGATGGGCAGAGAGGAAAGTGAGCAACAACGAATGAATGGAAATCCAAAGTCTCTATAAACTTTCATGAAAATAAATTAAAAAGAAGTAAAAAGAAGATTAGCTAAGTTATACAGAAACAGAAGTAACGGGTGTAGGTGTGTAGGATTGAACAATAACGGCTCAGGATAGGGCAAGGTTCAGAGCTATTTTTCATAGGGTCACTGTGAGTCACAAGTGACTTGATGGCATATAACAAGGACAACAACTAAAATTTGAGTATTACTTGATAGAGTTCTTGCAGTACCCTCTGTGTGCGATGGTAAAATAGAGAGGTATGATAGTTAAAATAGCACATCTCTAAATGTATATCTGGATTTACTAGACAAGGGGTTTTTTTTGGTGTGTGTGTGTGTGTGTGTGTGTGTGTGTGTGTGTGTGTAAGCAGTTCCACTCTGAAAGTTAGGCTCTATTGTTTTAGTGGAGAGTTACTAGAATGTTTTGTTGTTTTTTATTTAAGCCTCTTGTTTAAAGTCAACACCAGCTCCTGGAAGGTCTTTGTATTTAAAAGTCGGTTGGGTCCTCAGGCCTGTGTCCCTGGGGCCTGTTGTTGTTCTGTGCTGTTGAGTCCCTTGGAACTCATAGGACCCTTTGTATAATAGCCTTTAAACCTGCTCTTATCCCTTGCCAATCTTATTGTCTCCTGCACACCTATCCCCATTACCTCAGTGACTGAATCAATCCACCTCATCTAGAGTATTCCTCTCCTGTGCAGTCCCTTCACCTTCCCAAGCATGATGTCCCTCTTCAAGGACTGATTCTACCTTGTAACTTGTCCAAAGTATGTCATACAGAGCTTCAGAATCCTTGCCTCCAAGGAGCAGCCTGGCTTCACCCTCTTTAGGATGAACCTCTTTGTTCTCCTAGCAGTCCATGGTATATCCAATACTCTTCTCCAGCACCAAAGCTCAAAGGCATCAATTCTCCTTCTGTCATCCCTAGTCATTGTCTAGCTCTCTAATGCATAGCAAGTAATTACAAAAAACATGGCCTGTATCAGGTGCACCTTAGGCTCCAGACTGACATCGTTGCTCCTCAATACCTTCAAGAGATCTCTAACAGGAGACTTTCCCAATGCAATTCATCTTTTAATTTCCTTGCTGCTGATACCAAGAGTTTTGGTTGTGGAACCAAGCAAACTGAAGCTCTCAACAATCTCAATCTCTTCATCATCCATCATGATCTTGCCAGTCAGCCAGTGGTGAGAATCTTTGTCTCTTGATGTGGATCTTCAATCCATATTGAAGGCTGCAGTTCTTGACTTTTTGCAGCAATTGCTTCAGGTCCTTCTCAGTTTCAGCAGCAGAGTTGTTTCATCTGCATAACACAGATTGTTGATGACTCTACCCCCAATCCGGACACCACACTTCTCATAGAGCCCAGCCTCCCAGATATTCTCTTGCACATATAGATTGAAAAGATATGGAGATAGGACATGTCCTTCAGGCCTAGTTGTAATTATGATTTAGAAGAACATCCTTTTCAGTGGTGCAACATTGGTCTGTAAATTCGCTGTACTGAGGTATCCTGGAATGGCTGTGAAGCTGAACTCCATGCTACTGGAGGGCTGACTGCCAGAATGGTTACCCTTGGTGGACAGTGTTTGGTGGAGCTTCCAGATTAAAACATGTTTGGATGCAGGAGTGGAAACAACATGCCTCTGGAAACTATATGAACGTTGAGAACCACGATAATTATAGAAAGGCTTCAGGTCTTTTGTTCTTAGGGTTGCCATGCGTCGTGCTTGACTCTACAGCAATAAACAACAAAAACAACGTGTGTGTGTGCATGTATATATAGCTATGTGTGTGTGTGTGTGCACACACACAAATATATTCAGCTCCGAATTGTCTTAAATAAGAGACTATAGTATATAAACACAAAGGCAAAACTTACTATGCTTCTTACTTCTGCCTTAATATCTCCATTAACAACGCTTCCGGTCTTCACAGATCTGTGGTCTTCTGCTTCCGCAGTGTTTGAACGGAACCCGGTGCTTGCCAGCATCTCCCTCACAGGTTATTTCCAGCCAGTCCTCTGCCACCTCCTCACATCAGCACCCCCGGAGGCCCCAAGGTCCTCGCCTGTGCTCCAGCGCCTCGCAACCACCGCCTCGCCACCATCACCACCACCACCACCACCATGACCGCGTTCCCTTCAAAAGTGCACCAGAACTACAACCAGGACTCAAAGGCCGCCATCAACCGCCAGATCAACTGGGAGTTCTAAGCTTCCTATGTCTACCTGTCCATGTCTTACTACTTCAACCGCGATGATGTGGCTTTGAAGAATACTGCCAAATATTTTCTGCACCAGTCCCACGATGAGACAGAACACATGGAGGAACTGAAAACTGCAGAACCAGTGAAGTGGCCGCATCTTCCTTCAGGACATCAAGAAACCAGACTGGGATGACTGGGAGAGCAGGCTGAAAGCAATGGAGTGTGCATGACACTTGGAGAAGAGTGTGAATCAGTCCTTACTGGCACTGCACAAACTGGCCACTGACAAGAACAACCCTCATTTGTGTGACTTCAATGAGACACATTACCTGGATGAGCAGGTGAAATCCATCAAACAACTGGGTGACTACATAACCAACTTGTACAAGATGGTCACCGCAGACTCGGGTCTGGCAGAGTACCTCTTTGACAAGCACACCCTGAGAGAAGGTGATGGCGAGAGCTGAGCGAAGCTTTAGCCCGGCTTCCCACAGCCACAGGGGTGACTCCGTGGTCACCACCAAGCCAACTTCATGTCTTGTTTATATTAGCTTTTCTATAAATTGTACCAAAATACCCACTTAAATTCTTTCATTTTTGCGATTCCTTAAGATAATATCATTCGGTACCCAGCTGTTCTACTGGAGATCTTAGTGGACCAGAAGTCTGTCTAAGTGATCTTGGCCAAATTCTTTAATCACCTTGGTGCCTGCTTCAATCACATTTAATAAAATGAAAGTTACATGGGATAAAAAAAAAACAAAAAAAATAAAACAAAACAAGCAAACAAAACCCAAACAACCCCATACAGCTGTCCCATTGTCTCATAACTTAGTTCTTCACAACATGGGATAGCTTTGACTATTTGTAAAATGTTCACTATGCTGAAAAGAAATATCTTCCTTCTACATAGTCATCTTCTTCCTATAATATAAGTATCTTTGGAAAAAAAAATGTTTTCTATCATAGACTTAAACATATGTGAAATTTATAAACTTGTCTTGAATTTTTTCTCTTGCTACTACCAACTTTTCAGTTGATGTTTCAAGTCTTCTTACCACGATGCTTTACTTCATATGGAAGTCTGTTAGTTTGTGCAGATGACTGGAAAAAAAAAGTGTTCTAAATTAAGTGTAATTCTGTTGATACTTGTTGGTATAAAATGAGACAAACTAGAACATGCTTATATAAATATTGATAAATATTTTTTCACCCAGAAATTCACTGCAAGCTATTTGCTCTTTAGTGGTCTAGAAAATATTTTATCAGGCTCCCACTCCATGAATTTTTGGAAAGCTTCATGCTCTTCAAAAGAATTCTGAAAAATTCTAAATTCTTCTGTTTTCACAGGCACTGCTGACTCTGAATATCAGCTCACTACCATTTGTTTAACTAGATGGTCATCTTGATTTTCCACGTCAAGGATGCTTTAGGTAGAATATTAAATTATCCAGGAAGTATTAAAAGAAGATGGAAGGAATATACTGAGTCATTGTATC
>NW_006399937.1:5984176-5985023 GCF_000299155.1 Elephantulus edwardii | reverse complement strand
GCTGTTGTACATTGGGTCGCTATGAGTCATAAATGACTCGACGGCACATAACAATAACAACAATGACTCTTCTTCTACTTAATACCTTCCCTGATATGAATTTGATGTGATTATAAGTCTTTAATTTTGATATAAAAATTAATTCATATACTAAGTTTGTCGCTATGAGTCATAAGTGGGTTGATGACACATAACAACAACAATAACAACAACATTAAGTTTGTACAAGGGAGTTCTCTGCTGCTGTGATGGCAAGCTGCAGTGCAATCTCAAAGGCAGGCAGTTGGAGACCACCAGCTGCTCCTTGGGAGAATTAACTATGTGCCATTAACTGCCTCTGAAGACCCTATAGAAGGTCAGCGATGGATCCCTTGCAACTCCAAGGTATATAACAACAAGTTTGTATAAAACAATTTCTCTGAAATTAATGGAATATTTAACTTGCAATAGTTCAAACCCCTAAGAACGATTTAATGAAGTAAGTAAGATATTTGCACCAGTTCAAACCCTTAAGGTACTATATTTTTTTTTTGTCCTTTTTCTTCATAGAGTAAGAAGCCCTTTAGCCGTTTCAAGACCTTCATATTTTGACTTCCTGTTCAGTCCTATTTTCATCCTGTCACCTTTAATCCTCCCTTAGCAATAAAACCACATTCCCTTAAATTTCTTTTTTAGAGAAATTCAGGTCTTGTTAATGCTTATATCCAAAATTTGGTAGTTGACCTCTACAAAAGGTTTTGAAATTTCTCTGTTATCGAAGGGCTATCATCAGCTAGGTTAGCTCTTTTATAGTACTAAATAAACAATTTATTTCAAAGGCATTTTTTTGTCTTCCTAAGCTGTATTT
>NW_006399937.1:5981070-5983109 GCF_000299155.1 Elephantulus edwardii | reverse complement strand
AGAGAGAGAGAGAGAGAGAAAGAGACTTTTGGATGATGGGCCTGTCACTGATTTATAACTTTTTTCTCACCGAGGAGAGCAAGACCAGGCCAGCTCTATCAGCAAGAATGCAAACAATCTAATAATAGTCACATCCTCTTGACTTTTTTTCAATTTCCCTCACTACTTGTTTTGCATTTAGTTTGGTTTGAGTGCCAGCTTTCCCTAGTGGCTTAGGCTATAAAGAAAAGGAAAAACAAAATACGTAGCTTTTTTAGGAATTTGAAAATGGAGTAGGTGTTTCCATGTGTCCCAGCGGTGAGAGAAGTCTAAGTGAATCAAATTTAAAAATGACAGCCAGTGAAAAGGCCTCAAAGTGGCCCTAAGTCATTCTATCATCACTTTGTAATTAAATCTTCATGTACATGTGTTAAGATTCATTTAGAAATGGCATACGAGCACCTGCAATTTGGCATTCCAGTTAGAGCCCCAGTGTATCAAACACTTGATTAATAAACTCTGAAGTGCTGAAATGATTCTCTGTCATTAATCATATTCTCTTCTACCTCTATATTACCTGGAGTCATTAGAGGAGAAGAAAGCCTGAAGTGCAATCAGCTACTGGCATGTTAATGCAACAACTAGACTCATCACTCCAAATAGGCTAAAGGAATTAAGTGGGAAATTATACTAGATGTGATTTTTATTTTGGAATGTGTATGTGTGAGTGTGTGAGAGATGGAGAAAGACAGAGACAGAGATATAGGGAGACAGAGACAGGCATAAGAATGACAGCCATGTATTTAAGAGTTAATATAAAACCAATATAATTTGTAAGCTTTCATGCAGACAAAAAGTGACTAATAAAAAAACAAAAACAGAGATACTTGATGAAAACCACATTTTAATAGCATATGAGAGAATTTATAACTATAGAAACCAGAGATTTACCTATTAGATTAATAGTTGGAAATCTTGTTCATTGTGGCAGAAATAAGCCTATATATAAGAATTCATTCTAGTTCTTTGTGAACTATTGAAATCTACCCTATAAAAGACAGTGGTTTCTTTGCGTCCTCATTTATCCCATTCATACACCGATAAATTTAATTCACTCATCAGTCAGTGCCTGCTAGTAGATAATGCAGACATTTTGAGGTATGAATATATGGATCTATTTTTCATTTAGATCGAGTATCCTCATAGTCTAGGTGTTTAAAAAGATTGCAGCACAATTCAGCACCTATCAAGTACAAAGATGTGCAACAGACATCAGCTGGTCGATGTAGAATTGTTCCCCTATCAGAAATGCACTGAATTATTGCACATTTAAGAATTAATATCTACTGCAGAATTATGAAGGGTTATATACTTTTATAAGGCAAGAAAAGAAGAAACCTTATGAATCATTCTGAGTGCTGGATTATGATATGGAAAGATATTCAGATTGGAGTTGGGATTAGATATTTACTTCAAGTGTATATTTTTATTGTATCTTAAATAATAAGTATTTCTGTGTCAAGTATATTCAAAGTGCAATCATACTTCCTAGTTTCAAAAAAGGTATGTTATTAGTTTCTTTAAGGTTATTGTGGCTATATTTATCACTTAACCTCTGAAGTACCTGCCTTAGATCTTGGTCTATAAACTGAAGACTGTGGTGGATAGGGAGCTTTAGTAGTCTAATCACAGTTCGTAAGTGCCACCTCTCTTGTGGTTCAAATCCACTAGATGTTCTGTAAGAGAAAGATGTACAATATCCTTTCTTATGATTTATAGCCGCTGAAAACCCACTATGAGTCAATTCCAATTTGACTGTAATCAAAAAGTGGTGGGATATGATAATTTTTCTTATTATTTTATAAGACTATGTTGTGCCTGGGAGTTACTGATACTCTTAAGAGGGCATAGTTACATAAACACTCTCATGATCATATACTCAAACACAAGATCAATAGTTCATTTCTTTATCCTCTTGCTAGTATTGCAATGGGAAAGTCTGCTGTTAGGGACCTCTCTAAAGTACTCAAGAGTAACGGTGGCTCTCTGGAGACTAAGGT
>NW_006399937.1:5971817-5980668 GCF_000299155.1 Elephantulus edwardii | reverse complement strand
GGGATGGGTGTGTCAGAGGCAATGCTATTGGCACAGGATAGAGCAGGGTTTGGGGGTGTTGTACATAGGGTCACTATCAGTCCCAAACAACTCGATGGCACATAACAACAACAACAACAATTGTAAAATAAGGAGCCAGGTGATTTCTGAGATGACATCCAGAGAAGACTCTTCAAGAAAGTCTTATACTGAACTCAGAGAGACGCCCAGGCTCAAGAACTTTTGCTTTCCTAATACCTGAAAGAAAACATTTGCATCCACAATTTTGTTTTCTACAAAAATTCAAAGAGACAAATTATATAGCAGACTACTACTTTGATTTTACAGAGGAGAAACATGAAACCAAAGAATTAAGCTATTTTCTAAACCTCACGAATGACTGAGCGAGTATCTGGATTCATATCATCTTTATTATCAGCAGTGTGCACGCTTATTACACAACTCCGAGTACGTCTTTGATGCAAAATCAATACTGGGGTACAAATATTTACAAATTTTATCTCTGAGACAGAGGACAGGTGCACAAGCACATACATATCTAAGTGGGTGACTTCTAACCTCTGGCCCTCAGGCCTGTTTTTCATTGTTTTGGTTCAAATACTCTTCTAGGTTGTATACCCCTGGTGTGGCCACTTGCTGTACAGAGGTAACTCGTGGTCGCTGTGAAGCTGAACACTGTGAAACTAATGTGTCACATGCATTAATGGTTACCCATGGCAGACAGTGTTTGGTGGCACTCCCCAGTTAAAACAAGCTTGGAAGCAGAAATGGCATCCACTTCCGTAATTGCTTGCCTCTGGAACCCTATGAACCTGTAGAAAGGATGAAAGTCACACAAGTATTGAGGACTTTCATTCATAGGGTCACGTATAAGTCGCCTACAACTTGATGTCACTTAATAACAATACACACACACGCACACACAAAATGTTGTTATTGTTATGTGCCGTCGAGTCACTTGCAACTCATAGCAACCCTTTGTACAATAGCCCTAAACTCTGCTCTGTCCTATGCCAATCGCATTGTCTCTGACACACCCATCCTGATTACCCTGGTCACTGAATCAATCCAACTCATAGAGGACCTTCCCCTCCTGCGCTGTCCTGCCACCCTACCAAGTTTGATGTCCCTTTCCAAGGACCGGTCACTCCTTACATGTCCAAAGTATGTTAGAGCCTCAGAATCCTTGCTTCTAGGGAGCTGCCCAGTTTAACCCTTTCCAGGACGAATCTGTTTGTTTTCCTAACAGTCCATGGTACCCTCAATACTCTTCTTCAGGACCGCAGCTCAAAGGCATCAATTCTCCTTCTATCCTCCTTAGTCATTGTCCAACTCTCTGATGCGTAACAAGTGATTGCAAAGACCATGGCCTGTATCAGACGCACTTTAGTCTCCAGAGAGACACCATTGCTCTTCAGTACTTTGGAGAGGTCCCTAATGTTCTTCCCACGAAATGCCCCTCAAAAGAAAAATCCACACTTTTGTAAATACAAATAAGCACTTTATTCCAGAGAATATCCACATGTGGAGACTTTCTCCCTCCTTAGGGAGGTGATGAGGAAAAAAGCCCTGAGTCCCCCTCCACAATTGCTTTCCTGGGTGTCACTGTTGGGGAGGAGAGATGGAGATCATGGTTGGTGGGTCAGGGGATCAGTCATGTGGGTCAGCTTTTGACAGGATGGTTACTTTGCCAGCCTTTACTCTTTTTGTGTCACATAGACACTAGTTAATTCTTTACTTTGCAAGGACACATAAGACTTTAGCCAGGACATTTGCGTTTGCCTTAAGCTAAGAATTTTTATGGCCTGCTTCTGCTTCTGTTATTAATGGGGGTTTATTAAAAATGAGGTTTATGCTGTTCCTTCACCTAACAGCAGAATTTCCCATCGCAATATGTTTTTTAATTTCCTGGCTACTGGTGTCAAGAGTGTTGACTGTGGAGCCAAGCAAACTAAAGCTGTGAACAATCTCGATCTCTTCACCATCGATCCTGATGCTGCCAATTTGTTCAGTGGTGAGAATCTTTGTCTATTTGACATTGAGCCTCAATCCATGTTGGAGGCTGCAGTATGCAGATGACACAATCATATATATATGGTTGTGTTATATATATGTATATATACACACACATATATACACACACATATATATATACACATACACACACACACACACACACACACACACACACACATATATGTAGTTGTTCCTCATCAATAATACTCAAACTCATTTTCACTGAGTTGGAGCAAACTCATAGCTGACCTTCCAGCAGGTTTTGAGAGGCTTTACATCACACGGGAGGAGAGCACTCATCTTTTTTCCCATGGAATTGCTGGTGGGTGAATTCAAATTGCCTGAGAAATGCTGCCCTTGGTTTAGCAGTACAACTCCCTGCACACCATGTCACCAGATCTCCTTTATTGTTTCTAATTGACATCATGTTAATTGTGTACCTGATCCTTCATTGTCTACAAAACATTAATTTCTTTGAATCCATGGTTGTGGCTAGTTGTACAGCCATTAAATCTGTGGACCTATCTTTCAGTACTACATTCAACAATATTCTATAGTTATCTATGAGGTTTCCATTGACTAATATTCAGACATAGATTAGCAGGCCTTTTCACTTAATCTATCCAGAAGCACTGTTGACAGATGAAGCCCCATGTGACCCTATCAAGATTTTAAATGCCAGTAGCATAGAATCAAGCATCATAATAACACACAAAACATACAATATGATAAACTGAGTGATGGGTAAGGGTTACAGAAGAATACCTAGATTTAAAAAGGACAACTGGCATAAGGTTTGAAGTGCCTCAGAGTACACCCAAATTTGCTAGTTTGGATACACTATTTCCTCTCAAAGGGAGAAAGGTGTGGCAATTAGTTTTGAAAGAATTTATTAACTTGGAAACCCTATAGGGCAACTCAACCCAGACTTACAGAGTAGATAGGCATCAGAATCAACTCAAAAGGAGTGAAATTGGTTTTGATGAATAGGCAAACCAGCTCTGGTGGCTTAGTGGAAAGAAACTGTGCTACAAACCCAAAGGTCTGCACTTCAAATCCACCAGTTGTTCCACAGTTAAAGGATGGACAATCTCCTCCTGTGTGATTTGTTGTTGTTGTTGTTTTTAAGTGTGTTTGAGTCATAGACGACTCATAGCAACACTATGAATGAAAGACCTAATCACTTGTATAACTTTCATTGTTTCTCCTGATTCATAGAGTTTCTGGAGGCAAGCTATTTTGGAAGTGGATGCCACTCCTGCTTCCAAGCTTGTTTTAATTGGGGAACTCCACCTGAAAACAAACCTCTGTAGAGTCCAGATGCTCTAGAAGAATTTCCAACCTGGATTCCAACATGGATTCCCCCATGTGATTTACTGTCTCTGACCACTCACTGGAGGGTCAGCTATGAGTTAGTTCCAACTCGATGGTAAACAACAACAGATAGACATAGATATGGATAAGGAGATAGAGAAATATAAACAAATGTACTCAAACTTACATTATATGTATGAAGTCTCTTGATTAAACTGATCAGGACCCATTGGCTGACACTTTGTGGTTAAAAATCTGCTGGGTCCTGCGTAAGATTCTTCTCTTTGGATCCTCCTATTGGAAGTGGTTGAATTCTGTAAGGTAAGTTGGTTTGACTTAATTAACAGTCAGATGTATACTGATTGGTCATTTTAATTTAATTAACAATCAGTTGTGGGCTGAAAGCCTCTTGTTTAAACCAGTCAGAACCAGGTGGGTGGGCCTTTGTGATTAAAAGTCATTTAGGCCCTTGAGCCTGTGACTCTTGGGCCCAGTGTGAAGACTGATTTGCTATTAGAGTTACAAACTAAACTGGCAGTTTGTTGTGTTTGGGGAGAACATTGTTCTAATTCATACAACACTTGTCTGTAAATTTGCTATAATGAGAAAACTTGTGGGTTGCTGTGATACTGAAAGCTGTGCCACTGGTGTTTCAAATGCTATAATGATTACCCATGGTAGACAGGTTTGAGTAAAGCTTCCAGAATAAGACAGACTAAAAAAAGTAGGATTGGCCATTCATTTCTTAAGTAACAGGCCTTTGTAAAACCTATAAACACTAGAGGTACGTGGGTAATTATAGTAATATAGTGGTAATGGCCAGATCTGAAATTAGGAAAAATAATGGAAAATATCATTTTATAATTAGAACATGGAATGTACATAGATTGAATGTTGGAAAACAGGAAATTGTAAAAACTTAAATGAAACGCAGGAACATCTACATATGAGGCATTTGTGAGATGAGATGAACCAGCGTTGGCCACTTTGAATCAGGTAATTCTATAGAATGCTATGCTGAGAATGAAAAACAGAAGAAGAATAGTGTTACATTCATAGTGAAAACCCAGTTAAGTTCTAACCTGAAATACAATGTTATGAGTGATAGACTATTATGCATAGTCATAAAGGAAGACCTGCTAACATGACTATTACTAAAATATACACTTTCAAATTCAAAGAGGAAGGAGTTGAAAATTTAACCAAATCTTGCATTTCAAAATTGACCAAATATGCAATCAAGATGCATTAATAAAAATTCGTGACCGATATGTAAAAGTTGGGAACAGTGAAGAAATAATAGTTGGAAAATGTAGACTTGGTGATAAAGATGAGGTTGAAAATGAAATGATCTAATTTTGTATTTCAATGATTTATTCTTTGCACATACTTATTTTAAAAAACAGTGACTTTACATATGGACCTCACCTTGCACGCTACATAGGAAACAACTTAAATATCTATGGAAGGAATCGTTGAAGAAGCCCAATACTGTCAATCAAAACTAGGTCAGTGGCGACTGTGGGTCATACCATCAATTACTCATATACAAGTTCAAATTGAGGCTGAAGAAAATTAAAGGAAGTCTACAAGAACCAAAATATGAATTTGTATCTACTCCATTTGAATTTCAATATTATTTTGGTTTGAAACGCTGAATACCAATGATTGAAGACTGGATGGGTTGTAGGATGATATCAAGGATATAATCCAAGAAGAAAGCAAAAGGTCATTACAAACCAATACTCTGAGAAAACAAGCTTGTTCCTTTCTCTGAAGAATCTTCTGTTCCAATTAAACTTTCAGCATCTTCAAAGGTCATTACAAAATGAGAGAAGAAAGAAACCAAAATTGATGTCAGAAGAGACTAAAAATTGTACTAGAGCATCTGGAAGCAAAATAAAGGGGAAAGATGCAAATTAAAAGAGCTAAAAAGATTTCAAAGTGCAGTTTGAGAGGACAAAAAAAGGTATTATAAAGAAATGTTGAGACAGTTAGAGTTGGAGAATAAAAAGTGAAGAACTCACTCTGCATTTCTCAAGCTAACTGAAGGAACAAATTTAAGCCTTGAGCTGCAATATTGAAAGATGATATGGGCAATATATTAAATGACTCAGAAAGTATCAAAAGAAGATGGAGGGCTTGCACAGAACCACTGTACTAGAAAGAACTTATTGACACTGAAAAATTTCAGGAAGTGCCATATAAGCAGGACCCAATAGTATTGAAGGCGGAAGTAGAGACTGCATTGAAGGCATTGACAAAAGTATAAGGCCCCAGGAATCAATGGGATACCCATTGACTTGTTTCCATTAACAAGTAAAATCTTGGATGTGCTCACCAAGCTATGCTAGTAAATTTCGAGGATGGCTGTCTGGCCAATGGATTGGAAGAGGTCCATAATTGTTCCCATTCCCAAGAAAGATGATCCAAGTGAATGTGGAAACTATCAAGCTATCATTATCACATACAAGCAAAATACTGCTAAAGATCATTAAAAAATGTCTAGAACAGTATATAATAGGTAACTGCCAGAAGTTCAATTTTGACTGACTTTGAGAGGAATGGTAATCCTAGAGGACTTAATTGTGTTTTATATCGGTACCAGGAGGCTGTTATGTGAATAGAGCGAGGAAACACTACATGGTTTAAACTTAAGAAAGGAATACACCAAAGTTATATTCTTTCTCCATAACTATTTATTCAATCTGTATGCTGAGCAAATTATGCTCTAAACTGGATTCTATGAATAGGAATATGGCATTGGGATAAGGAGACTTTTCAATACCAGTGTTATGCAGATGACACAATCTTGCTTGCTGAAAGTAGGAAGGACCTGAAGCACTTGTGGCAGAAGACCAAAGAATGAAGCCTTCACTTTGCAAAATTACATCTCAATATCAAGAAAACAAAGATTCTTACCGCTGGACTAGACATCATGTCTGATGCAGAAGAGACTGAAACTGTCAACAACTTCATCTTACTTAAATCCACGATTAACACCCTTGTTACTAGCAATCAGGAAATAAGGAGACACATTATGCTGGGCAAGTCTGCAGTTAGGTACCTTTCCAAGTTATTGAGGAGTAATGATATCATTTTGAGGACTAAGGTGCATCTGATTCAGGCCATAGTCTTTCTGATAACTTGCTATGCATTTGAGAGTTGCATAATGAATAGTGATGACAGAAGAATTGATGTCATTGAGCTGTGGTGTTGGAGAGGAGTGCTGAACATCCCATGGACTACTAAAAGAACAAACAAATGTCTTAGAAAGGGTTCAGCTGAAGTGCTTTTTGGAGGGAAGAATGGCAAGGCTCCACCTCACGTACTTTGGACATGTTGTTAGGAGAAGCTCTTCCTTGGAGAAGATGACGCTTGGAAGGGTGCAGGGACAGTGAAGGAGAAGAAGATCCTCAGTGGCTGCTGCATTAATTTCATTTATATTTTCATATTTATTTCAGGAATATAAATTACCAGCTCTGCCCCTCTTCTGGGAGTCTGCCATAAAACTTCTTAAATCTGAGTGTGTCAGGATCTGTGAAGGTGGCACAGAATAGGACAGTGTTCAGATCGTTGTTCATTGGGTCACTTTTAGTCTTATTTGACTCGAGGACACCTAAAAATAGCAAAAAATTATTGTTATGTGCCATCTAGCTGACCATGACTCGTAGTGACTCTATGAACATTGGTTTTTCCCTTTTCTTGGGCCGTTTTCCCCTTTTTTGCTGGCGTTGGCCCCTTTGCCTTGTTCCTTTTTTCATTCCTTCCCTTCCCCGTTTTTCTTTTCTTTTTTTGCCTTTCACCCTTGCAAGCATGATGTACCTCTCTAAGGACTGTTCCCTCCTGGCAAACATTCCCATTGAAGGTGAGACAAAGCTTCCAATGATTCACACCAAAGAGCAAGTTGTCATATTCTCCAGATGAGGCCCATTTGTTCTCTTGGCAGTCCACGGTATGTTCAATATTCTTCTTTAGTACCACAACTCAAAGACATCAGTTCTTTTTCTATCATCCTTATTCATTGCTTAGCTCTCAAATGCATAGTCAGCAACTGTGAAGACTATAGCCTTGATCATGTGTACCTAAGTCTCTAGACTGACACTGTTATTCTTTAGCATTCTGCAGAGGCCTTTGCATTAGACTTTCCTAAAACAAATCATCTATTGATTTTCTGACTGCTGGTGCCAAATGCATTGATTGGGGAACCAAGCAAGCTGAAATTGTGAACAACCTCAATCTCTTCTCCATCCATAATGGTTGTAGCAATTGGCTCAGTGGTAAAGATCTATTTCTTGATGTTGAGAAGCAAGCCATATTGAAAATTGCAGTCTTTGACCTTCTGCAGCAAAAGCTTCAAATCCTCCTTGGCAAGGTTGTGTGATTTACATAACACAGGTTGTTGATGAGTTCTCTTCCAATCCTGATACCTGATTCTTCTTCATAAAGTCCAGCCTCCTGAATGATCTATTCCATATATAAATTGAAAAGGTATGGAGAAAGTATACATCTCTGACATACTCCTTTCTTGATTTTAAACCACACATTGTTCCCTTGCTCTGTTCATACAACAGCTTTCTGGTCTAGGTATAAGTTTTAGACAAGCACAGCCAACTGTTCTGAGATCTCCATTCATATCAATGTTAACCATAACATTTGATACACACAGTCAAATGCCTTTGTGTAATCAATAAAACAAAAATACATATCCTGCTGGTATTCTCTGCTTTCAGTCAAGATCCATCTGACTCTGGCAATAATACCCTAGGACTACGGCCTCTTCAAAACCCGGTGTGTGCTTAGGGTCATGTTCTAGTAATTTTTTTATAATCTTCACAAAGATATTGCTTATTAATGACATTGATAAATTCTACACTGTTGGATCATATTTTTGGGGGAATGAGAATAAAAATAATCTTTTCTAGTCAGTTGGTCAAGTAAGCTGTCTTTCAGGTTTCTTGGCAAACATGGTGAACACATCAAGGGCTACATTTGTTTATTGAAATATGTCAGTTGATATTCCATCACTTCCTAGGTCTTTATTTTTTGTCAATTTTTTCTGAGCATTTTGAATCTCATCCTTTATTACCATTGCTTCTTGAGCATATGATATTTCATGAAGTTGTTCTGTGTCCATCAATCCTTTTGGTACAGTGATTCTGTGTATTCCTTCCATCATCATTTGGTGCTTTCTGAATTAATTTAATATCCTGCTCACAGCATCTTTAAGTATTGTGACTCGAGGCTTCAATTTGTCCATTTAACTTAAGAAATTCTGAACAAGTTTATCCCTTTTTATATTCTTAGTCTGGCTCTTTATACATTTCATTATAATACTTTCCTTTGTCTTCCTAAGCTGTCTTTTGAAATCTTCTTTTCAGTGCTTTTACTTCTTGCCTTCTTTCATTTAGTCTTCTTAACATTCTAGTACAATGCTCACAGTCTCTCCTGACATTAGTTTTGGTCTTTTCTTCCTTCTTTGTTATGACCTTCCCCTCTCTACTTTTAAAAATTTATTTTA
>NW_006399937.1:5963081-5968847 GCF_000299155.1 Elephantulus edwardii | reverse complement strand
TTGATTGATTAAATATATTTATTTATTTAAAGAATTTTAAGTCACATGATAATCTGAAAGAAGGATGCCATTGCTGACATCAGATACATTTTGGCTGAAAGTAGAGACCATCAGAAAAATGCTTAACCTGTGTTTTACTGATCTTGCAAATACTCTTAATTGTGTGGATCACAACAAACACTGAACAGCATTGCAAAGAATAGGAATTTCAGATTGCTTCATTGTGGTCATGTATATCTTACAGAAGCAGTAATTTAAATAGAACAAGGAGTATAGTATAGTTTAAAATCATGAAATGTGTGGATCACAGTAGTATCTATTCATTTTTTGTTGTTGTTGATTGCCTTCAAGTTGAGCATGACTCATAGCAACCCTATGAATAAAAGGCCAGAAACCCCTCTACAACTATCGATATTTATCAAAGTCCATAGAGTTTCTGGAGACACGTTGTTTAAAAAGTGGATACTGAGTAAATAACCTGAGATTCTAGAACACGTGAAGAAGAATGTCAGGATTGGAGGAAGATTTAGTAACAACCTGTAAAATGTAGATTATACATTTATTGCTAAAAAGGAAGAAGAGTTGAAGTACTTAGTGAAGAAACTTCAAGATTATAGCTTTCAAAATAGATTGCATTATTTTTGTTGTGTGCCACTGAGTTGGAATTTACCCATAGCTTAGCCTCCTGCAGGTTTTCAGAGGCAGTTAATCATTCAGGAGGAGATTATCCAACCCTACACTTCATTTAAAAAAAACAACCAACATGAACAACTCAAAAACTGGATCAATAAGCAATGCCATCACTAATGTACAAAGAGTTGAAGATTCAGTGGGCAGGTCTCCTTGCCAAGAACCTCTTTAAAGTTCTAAAAGCTGTACATGTCTGACTTAAAGACTGTTTGTTGTTGTTGTTATTGCCATCGAGTCGCTTGCGACTCATAGCGACCCTATGTACAACAGCCCTAAACTCTGCTCTGTCCTGTGCCAATCGCACTGCCTCTAACACTCCCATCCTGATTATCGCAGTCACTGAATTAATCCACCTCATAGAGGGCCTTCCCCTGTTCCTCCACCCTCCCAAGCATGATGCCCTTCTCCAAGGACTGGTCTCTCCTCACAACATGTCCAAATTATGTTAGATGGAGCCTCAGAAACCTTGCCTCCAAGGAGCCACCCGGTTTAACCCTTTCGAGGACAAATCTGTTTGTTTTCCTAACAGTCCATGGTATTCTCAATACTTTTCCCCAGCACCACAGCTCAAAGAAATCAATTTTCCTTCTATCCTCCCTGGTCATTGTCCAACTCTCTGATGCATACCAAGTGATTGTGAAGACCATGGCCTGTATCAAACACACCTTAGTCTCCAGAGAGACACCATTACTCTTCAGTACTTTGGAGAGGTCCCTAACAGCAGACTTTCCCATGGCAATGCGCCTTTTAATTTCCTGGCTACTTGTGCCAAGAGTATTGACTGTGGAGCCAAGCAAACAATCCTGATGCTGCCAATTGGTCCAGTGGTGAGAATGTTTGTCTTCTTGACATTGAGCATCAGAATAACTGGTACATTTTAATTGTGTTGTTACTGAAGAATATTGGACTTACTATCACTTACCAAAAAAGAAAAATGAGAGAGAGAGAAAAAGAGAGAGAGGGAGGGAGAACAGATCTCTCTTAGATGAAGTGCGTACAAGAAGCTTCTTAGAAAAAAGGATAGTGGAGTTTCATTTCATATATTTTCCATATATTGTAGAGAGTGAGTAGAAGGTAAGAAAGCCCTTAATGTAATAGATTCACATGGAGGCTGCAATTGTTAGCTTAATAACATTTGATATTGAGGGTGGTGCAGAATTAGGTAGTGGTTTGTTCTGTATTTCATAGCCATCAATATAAATCTGAGCCAAGTCTACTGCACCTACTAACAACAGCAGCAAAAAAACATTTGAACACATATTTAGATTATTTTAATAAGCAGCTTAAAATCATTATTTCTCATTTTTAATAGGCTAATAAAAGTCCAAATCATAGCTCAATAAACTGTTTGTACCATCTCTGACCTTATCACTGAAGCTATTCCAAATCATCCTATTAAAATTGCAATCATCAGTTACTTCCTATTTTACCACTAGTAGTAGCAAAGGATTTCAACACCAATCTAAGGGCCTTGGGTTGGAATCTTTATGAAAAAGATGCTCCATCTCCTGCAATTTGATTTACATTCTCTGGATGGATAATCACTGAGAGTCAACTATGAGTCAGTTCTGACTTCATAGTACACAATAGCAACAACAAAGTCCTTTATTTTGCTAAATACTGTTGAAATTTAAACACTTAACCTCACCATGCTCAGAAGGAACTCCTTCATAGTTGGTCCTCCAGAGGATTTTTTTAAAGGTGTAAATCACGCAGGAGCAGATTATCCATCTTTCTCCCAAGGAACAATTGCTAGATTTGAATTAATGGTTGTTGATTGCTCTCGCATAGAGCATGACTCATAGTGACCTTATGAACAAAGGCCTAAAGCCTCTATAACTATCATTTATCAAAATGCATAGTTTCTAGAAGCATGTTGTTTAGGAAGTGAATGTCACTCCTGTTTCCAAATCTAAGCCCCATAAAATCAAGAGTATTTATTTATCCTGTAAATTATATATATCTAGCATAGAAAGATATATGGTACTTTGTGGATAGTCAACCTTTCCTGTTAGTGACAAATTAAAATTCATATCACAACCATTGCACTTAATAAATACTGGGCCCTAACAATTTGGAATTGAATAAGTAATTTTTAACTTGCAATTCAGTTCCTCGAAAATGACTGCTGTGCTAAAAAGATAATCCAGAATCTTACCATATAGACCTTTTATTAAGAAATTGTATAGAAAGATACAAATATAAAGAACATCATCATGGAGATCAAAAATAGTTATTTTCTAGGAATCAATGATTATTGCTTTAGCATATATTTACCTATTTCTTACTTCTCAACATTGACCCAAATTTATTCAAGTGAAGCTGCTCTGCTCTCCAGATGTGGATATGAATTGTCTAAGGAAGGAGGTGTTCCTTTGTCTGTATTAGTTCAGAAATAATGATGTCATCACTTCTATTTCACTCATTCTAACCAATAGATCAGAATAAATATGATCTATTCTGAAAAAAAAATCCAATCTTGCCTCTAACCTCTAATACTCTACTCCTCTATTGTTCATAGGGTTTTCAGAGTCCTGTGTTTTGTCAGAAGTGAATGGCCATTCCTGCTTCCTAATCTGTCTGAATCTGTGAGCTCTGCTGATACCTGTCTACTATATGTGGTTTGACATTTGAAACACCAGTGGCATAGCTTGTAGTGTCATAAAAACCCACAAATTACTCTAGCATGATAAACTGACAGACATGTACTATACTAATAACAGCAAGCAATAAACAAAACCAAAAAGCATATACCCACCTAAACTGCAAAGTAATCAGCACATACAATAATCTCTTCAGGATTAAAACACTCTTCATTAGTTGTATATGTTGGTAATGGTCCTTTGGGGCGGCACTTCTTGGCCCTAACAATAGCACCAGAAATTTCATTACTGATGCTACTACAAATGGATCGTGGGTGAAAGAAAAGAATATCAGAAGAATGTCTATTTGTGTTTTATTGACTGTGCAAAGGTATTTGACTGTGGATCATACACATTATGGCTAACATTGAGAAGAATGGGAATCCTAGAACATTTAATTATACTCATATGAAACTTTTACCTAGACTAAGAAGTTGATGTCCAGAAAGTAAGAGAACACTACATGGTTTAAAATTAAAAAGATGTGCAATAGGGTTGTATCTTTTATTCAAACTTATTTAATCTGTATGCTGGGAAAATAACAAGAAACTGAACTGTACAAAGAATGTGTGATCAAGATTGGAACAAGATATCAACAACCTGTGTTATGCAGATGACACAACCTTACTTGCTGAAAGTAAAGAGGAATTTAAATGCTTGCTACAGAAAAACAAAGATTACAGCCTTTAATATTAATTATATGATGGCCCAGCTATCCCAACACTTGGAATATACTCTGTGAAAATGACAACTGAGGCACAAATGAAGACTTGTACACCAATGTTCATATCAGCATTATTCACCATTGTAAGAACATAGAAACCGCCCAAATGTACAACCACGAATGAATGGATTGAGAAATTATGGTACATTCACACAATGTTCACACAATGGGAATACTATGCAGTACGCAAGAGCAATGACTATAAATTATTACCTAACTTGAGAGGGACTGGAAAGAATTATGCTGAATGAACAAAGTCCCACAAGGATAAATATTGTATAAAACCATTACTGTAGAATGAGTAGAAGAATCTAAGAAGGGTGGGTGATGTTGGAAGCAGAGAGATAAGGATGTGCAGGGGACAGGGGAATTAATCATGGGGTTGTACAATTTTTTGGGTAGGAGGATGAAAGAAATTTAAAGAATTTGTTCTTGAAAACAATGTATTCAAATTTTGTAAATAAACTAGTAGAATTTTCTTTTTCTTTAAAAAAAAAAAGAAGCAAAAAAATTACCGCTGGAGCAACATCATATAAGTGGAGAAGAGCTTGATGTTGTCAATGATTTAGTCTTACTTGGATCCATAATCAGTACCCATTGTCAGTACCAGCGGTCAGGTGATGTATTGCATTGGACTAGTCTACTGTCAGGGTCTTCTCCAAAGTACTAAGGAGAAATTATGTCAGTTTGAAGACAAAGGTACACCTAATTCAGAACTAATTGCCTTTGAGCTGTGATGTTGGAGAATATTCCATGGACTGCCAAAAGAACGAAGAGATGTATCATGAAGTAGGTGCATCAAGAGTGCTCCTTGGAGACAAAGATCACAAAGCTTTTTGTCACATACTGTGGGTATGTTGCTAGGAGAGACTATTCCGTGGAAACATCATGTTTGGAAAGATGAAGGAATGGTGAAAGAAAGGAAAGCCCTCAACCACAGGTACTGACATGGTGAGTGCAGCAATGGGTACAAGTATTTTAATGATGGTGTGGCTGGCACGGGTCAGGATAAGGGGCAGAACTCTTATTTATAGGGTCACTTTGATTTGTACTCTATGGCACCCAACAACATTCTGAAGAACTTTTGATGGGAAGACTAGAAGAATTCTTAACACTTAAGGCTTTAAAAATCACAGAAATTTATCCCTGTTCCTTTGTATCAGAGCACATTTCCCTATTACCATTAAAGATGATTCTTCTTATGCAGCAAATGACATTTTCTAAAACTGTGTTTCCTTCATCTTTTTCTCTCCAACTTTCTTAGGGTCTTCCTGCTTAAATATTTTTTCTTCCTTCTGCCCCTCAACTTTACATTCTTTTCTGTTTACTTCTTTATTCTTCCTAAAGTTCCCAATAGTTCTCTCTGTCCTTTCCTATGCCTGTGTTATAATTACACCCATCCATTTAGTAATTACTGGTTTTTCCCACAGATATCTCTAATCATTGCAGCTACTCAAGTTAGGTTCCATCTCTTCCATTTCTACTGTGTACTAATATACTTTATTCATGCAATAAAATTCGTGAGTATCAAAGTAAGAGAAGTATTTGGAACACAATTTTATACAGTGGATGAAGAAAAATATAAGAACTCTATAATTATCAAACAATATCATTAATATCTATATGTGTTCTGTTGTACATAGGGTTTTTGGAGGCCTGCTTTTTCAGAAGTGGATGGTCAATCCTTCTTCCTAGTCTGTCTTAATCTGA
>NW_006399937.1:5950309-5960229 GCF_000299155.1 Elephantulus edwardii | reverse complement strand
CGGGATGGGTGTGTCAGAGGCAATGAGATTGACACAGGATAGAGCAGGGGTTAGGGCTGTTGTACATAGGGCCACTATGAGTCGCAAGCGTCTCGATGGCACATAACAACATCAATATCATTAATACCATAAGCAAGCAAGATTCTGCTGAAAATTATAAAAAACAGAACAGAACAGAACAGAAAACAACCCTGACCAGCACATCAACAGAGATCTGCCAGAGTACAGGCAGGGTTTAGAAGAGGCTGTAGTTCTATGGATATCATAGGTAATATTAGATGGATCTTTACTACAAGCAGAGAATATCAGAGGAGTGTCTTTCTATATTTCATTAGCTCTGAAATACATTGTCAAAATTAGTAGTGGCTAACTCTGAGAAGAATAGAAATCCCTGAACACTTGATTGTGCTTATGCAAATCCTGTACTTGAACAAGAAGATAATCATCAGAACACATCAAGGAAACACTGGTTGGTTCAAAATATGAAAGGGTGTATGCCAGAGATGTGTCCTAACTCCATGTCTGCTCAATTTTTATGCAGAACAGATCATCGGGGAGGCTGGGTTCTATGGAGAGGACTGTGGCATCAAGATTGGAGGAAGACTCATCAACAACTTCCGTTGTGCAGATGACACAACCCTTCTTGCTGAAAACAAAGAGGAACTGACCTGCTTGTTGCAGAAGGTCAAGGATTGAAGCTCAACATCAAGAAAACAAAGATTCTTACTA
This sequence comes from Elephantulus edwardii, assembly GCF_000299155.1. NCBI lineage: Eukaryota > Metazoa > Chordata > Mammalia > Macroscelidea > Macroscelididae > Elephantulus > Elephantulus edwardii. The sequence goes on along the minus strand of NW_006399937.1, from coordinate 5,959,500 downwards.
CCAGATCTATTGACAGCATCACAACAGATGGTGAAGAAATTCAGCTTCAATTTGCTTGGCTCCACAGTTAACACTCTCAGTACCAGTAGCAAAGAAAGTAAAAGACAAATTGCATTGGGTAAGTTTGCTGTCAGGGACCTCTCCAGAGTACTAAAGAGCAACAATGTCAGTCTGGAAACTAAGATGGGCCTGATCCAGGCCATAGTCTTTGCAGTTATTTGCTATGTATCAGAAAGCTAGACACTGATTAGAGATGACAGAAGAATTGATGCCTTTGAGCTGTGGTGTTGGTGAAGAGTACTGAATATACAAATGACTGATAAGAGAACAAAGAGGACTATTCTAGAGAGGGTAAAACTAAGCTTTTCCTTGGAAGCACGGATTTTGAAGCTTCATCTGACCTATATTAGGCATGTTGCAAGGAGGAACCAGTCCTTGGAGAGGGACATCATGCTTTGGAGGGTGTAGGGACAGCACAAGAGAGGAAGACCCTTGATGAGATGGATTGATTCAGTGACTAGGGTAATAGATGTGTCAGAGACAGTAAGGTTGGCACAGGATAGAGCAGGGTTTAGGGTGTTGTACATAAGGTAGTTATGAGTTACAAGAGCCTTAATGGCACATAAGAACAAGAAGAAGATAGTTTTAGTGACTATATCAGTAACATACACTTTAAGGGATATTATGTCCATCTTGTCCTGAGATGATCAGATTTAATACAATATTCAATTGCCCATGTCAGTTTTAACAAGAAGTTAAAACTATTAGTGAATTTGAAAGATAAAAAAATATGATAACATTTTAAATCAGTATGTCAAATCAAGAAATGATTGAGAAACTAGAAACATTGGGTGTACAAAAGCACCATGCACTGTGATTTTGTGGCATAATTAAATTTTATTTTTCTCTATTCACTAGCTACAAGTAGGTATTGAGAACTTGATACATGGTTACTGTTTACTTTTTTTTAAGTTCTAGGAATTAACATTTAATTAGCTATTGAACTTAAATAACTACTCACGATTCTGTTGACAGAAGAGAAAGAGAATTTTTAGAAGAGAATAAGAGACAGAGACAGAGATACATAGAGAAAGACTTAAGATACTTATTGCAAGAAATTGAACCAAAACTGCAAACCTTGGGCAGAAAATTCTCTTCTTCAAGAACATTCAGTTCTTTTATTTTGGAGATGAAGACCAACTCAAATGGTTCAGAACAATTTCCTTTACTAAAAGTTAGCTATTTGTAAGTGTTGTTCATATCTGTGAAACACTCTCTCAGAATCACCTATACTAGTGTCTGATTGAATAGTTTTTTTCTATAAACCTAGTTAGTACAGCCATGCAACACTAGCAACTACTATATTTGATAAGTTTATGTATATACATATATATACATACATATATATATATTAGGTATAATAGGCAAATTTGTATATTGGGATAACAATGATAGTAATTGGAAACAGCTTTAAAGAGATGTTTTTATAACAGGTGGTATAGACAAACACATGGAATGCATAACACCACAAATTTCAATTCAATAACGTAAAAATTAACAATTTAAAATTTCTAAAATTAGAATTGGCCATCTGGCAAAACAATGAGCCTCTAGTTCCTAGGACTCTAAAGAAATTATGTAGTAAACATTTCTCTCCTGCCTGCAAGAGCTAATTGTTGTGGATTTTGCAGAGTAATTCTTTGATTGGATTGAGCTTGAGTTGATCATCTTGAAGTTTCAAAACATTCAGAGGCAAATACCCACCAAACCAAAACCAACTTGAAAATTAGATAGATTTAGAACTTAAGAATTTCAACTGAAGAGATGAATGTGTGTTTTCTTTGCATATTTCCAAGTATGTGCTTAGACAGATTACTTGAGAAATAACAATGGAAGATAAGGCATGATATACAACAAAACAATGATGCAATATTTAAAATGTTAACATTTATAGTATGCTTACTCAGCTTTCACATGATTGTCCAAAGTACAATTAGACTGGACAGTTTTGATTTTGTTGGTTTTTCTAAGGAAAATGACATTGCAGACTAAATGAAACAAAACATTAGGGTGTCCCCCTCCCCATATGCTGTATGTGCAGCATAATATAAAATACTGTTATTTTCCTTAGTGCCCCTTTTCTCAATTACGCTTCTCATATCTTTGTCACCACATTATTATTAAGCATGCAACATCCTAGTTCTTCCTGCCTCGTCAAATCTTCTTTTAAGAAAGAGCCCGAAACTATTTCATAAGCCAAAGCATAAATGAATGTATTCTAATCTAACATATTCTACAGAATTTCAAGGATAGAAATAGTGAAATCTAATCTTTTTACTTCACAGATGAGTAAATAGAGAAATTCAGGGGAAAATTAATGTATTTAAGATTAAACAGTTATTTAGTAGCCCATCCAGATCTGGAACATATCTTCCCACTAACTTCTAGCATGAATTTTCAACTACATTAGCTCTTAGTATTTGAGGTTTAGGAAGGATAAAAAACGAAACTGAAGAAATCAACTTTCAATAGTGTAGTAGTTAAGGTTCATAATGAGGCAAGAACTACATTTTGGTAGGAAAGAAACTGGACGTGAAATAAATAATTCTCTTGAGCTGGCACTCATACTCTTAGATTTCTGAAAAATAAAACAAAATACTAAAAGCTAGTTATTTCTCTAATTTTTTTCTCTACTTTTTCTCTAAATTTCTAGATTGCTTTGGTTGATGAAACACTGGTTTGCAGAGCAACAAATCTCCTCATAGTTAGAATGAGGAATCTACAAAAGAAATAACAAGAAGAGACTGGATCTTGATCTTTTCTACAAAAAAATCCAAATTATCATACTCAGGGGACAGAGATAAAGTGGTTTGTTTATGTGTTCTTGTTCCAGATTAAGAGATACATCCAGATGCAAGAACAACATGAGCAGAAACAGTTTTGTTTACAAAAGGCACTCTATTCAAGTTCATTTAGACTGTGAAACTTAAGGTATCTTGGAAGTTTGTAAATGGTTACTAGATTGGAATGTCCCCTTGAGTCTATACATTGGACGAAGTAGTTCTATTCACATTTAATGAAAAAGTCCTTTTGTTTTCTGTACTTCACCCTCTATAGTATTTCTAAATTTTTCTTCTCTTTTCTCTATTATGTTCTGTGCATGTGAGTTTGATAATTTTGAGGATTTTCATACTGTTCTATTAGGGCATTCTGGTGGTAGTGTCCATGGGGAATTGTGCTGCTAACACAAAGGCCCCATTCACTGACAATTTGAGTACAATAGCAGCCTCTTGGGAGAAAGATGAGTTATCTCTTCCCATATAATTTTCAGCCTCAGAAAAGCAAAAGGTCTGTCATCTATGATTTATTTCCAACTTGATGACATTGAGTGATTTTTTTTAATTGTGCAATTATATAGTGCTCTTTCTATAATCAATTGAAACATATCCTTCAATATGGAATAGAAAAATACAGTAGAGTTTGTTTGATTAAATAATTTTTGGTTTCATATTATTCCTTTTGTAAGCTAATTATACTAATTTTTTAGACATTTTACTCATTTACTTTACCTGTCAAACTGTCTCACTACTCATTACTGCTTATTAGAAGTGCTTAGGTTTTATTCCATGTTTTGTGACTGACATCTGAGAAATCTTTGGTGAGTTCCCTTGAAATATTAATTCTCATTGCCCTCTTGAGTCCATATCAGCAATATAAGGAAGAAATGAACATGAGTACAGTCAATATTTCTAGATCATAGGAAAACAGATCTATTGTTAAGGCTCACTTTTCATTTGAATCCTATCTAACAACATGCAGAAGACTTTCTTCTTTCTGATAACAAAATGAAAAATGTTAGAAAACACATAAACATGATATACTCAAACTCACACACACATTGGTATGTACAACCTCTCAGACGAACCGGAACGCACAAGATCTCTAGTTAACGGACAGGCACCTTTCATGGCTCTGTCCATTTAATCTCTGCTTTGTGACATTTGCCCTGTATTCATTTATCTCATGTGCTTCTGTGAGATGTAATTTCAGCTCCTGGAGTAGTGCCAGTTTATTCTTACCTCTGGCTAGTGGAAGTACCTCTAGCAAAAACCCTGGTGGCTCTAAGTCAATCAAAGAACAGAATACAACACAGTTCTGAATATGAAGTTCAAATCCTATAGAGACCAAAGAGCTAATCCTCACAAACACCCCCTGGAGAAATTCAACTGCCAGGCACTGACTCATAAAGAGATGACTTGTACTTATCTCATTGCAACCTAAAAGGCAATAGGGACCTTGGGCCAGGCAATTTTCGGTAAAAATCCACAACTAACTACAGCGGAGAAATCCTCATATTGTTCCTATTACAAAGATCACAGTTTAGTTGTTCAAATTAAAAAAATTTTTTTTCTCATTAAAGTTAAAAGTTTGAATGGTTATGTATATGTTTGTGATTTTACTGGTACATCAGTATTATTGACATGTATGTCTCAGCAATCATATTTTAAAATACCTTGAATTTCAATTTGTAAAACAGACAGTAAGAGGGAGAACCTTTACACCATTAATGTCATGTATATTTCAGGAATATAAATTACCAGGTCCATCACTCTTCCGTGAGTTTGCCATAAAGCATTTTAAATCTGAGGAATTGGATTACATAGGTAAAAAAAGAAATGTAGTATCAGAACTGGAGGAAGACTCATCAACATCTGTGTTATGCAGAGGACATATTTTTCTTGATGAGAGTGCAGAGGTTTGAAGCACTTACTGAGGAAGATCAAAGACCATAACTTTCACTATGGCTCCCACATCCACATAAAGAAAACAGAAATATTAACAGGTGGACCAACAAGCAAGATACTGATAAATCAAGCAAAGTTTGAAATTGTGATGAATTTAATTTTACTTAGATCTATTATCAAAAGCCATAGAAGCATCAGCCAAGAGATCAAAAGATGTATTGCACTGAATAAATTTAGAGTCAAGGACCTATTTATAGTGCCACATTAGCCTTTTAAAGATGAAAGTGTGGCTTACTTAAGTCAATGTCATTTTCATTGTTTCATATGCATGTGACAAAGGGTAAGAAAGACTAAAGAAAAATTCACACCATTTAATGGGAGTGTCAATGAAGAATATTGACTGTCATGTATTAGTAAAAGAACAAACAAATCTATTCTGCAAACTATGCAACCAAAATGCTTTTTAGACGTTAAAATGATGAAACTTCATCTCACATATTTTGGGCAGATTAATAGAGGTGTCATTGTGCTCTGGTGGCCTCTTAGGAAGGAGTTGTGCTGCCAACCAAAAGGCACACGGTTCAAGTTCACCAACTTTTCCACAGGAGAAAGGCAACAATCTCTTTCCATGCAGTTTAGGCTTCTAAAAATCTCCCAGCTCTGAGTTTGTTCCAATTTGACAGTGCATAATAACAATAGAGGGGTCATTACTTATAAAAATACATCATGCTTGGAAAAGTAAATGGTCAACTAAGAAGACACTAACTGAGATGAATTGACACCAGTGACTACTACAATCGGCTTACGCATAGCAGAGAATGTGAGAATGACTCCGGATATCTGGTGAGATTTCTCTCTCTTTTGCACAGAATTCCTATGATTTGGGGTCCATTCCAGAGCACTAAAAAAAAAACCCCCAAACAACCAAACAACAACCAAGTAAACAGCTCAAGAGAAGGAAGTGACAATCTGGCTAGCTGCTTAGAAGAACAGGTTTGTTTGGTTTTTTGAGGGAGTTATTGTTGTTGTTTTTACTTTCCACTTATCAAGTACAGATTGGAAAAGAACTCCAGGTTGTCTTCTGCACCCATTGAATTAAATGATATTGGAAACATCACTTTGACATAAAAGTTAAAACTTGGCATACTTGAAACAACTAAGAAAAGACTGAATATTTTACCAGGAAAACACCAATGGAGGAACACTCTAGTTCTTGAAATGGTTAATGGACCGAGGAATCAGGGCAGTAAACGTCAATTGTTATCCAGTTCCTCTATTTGGTGGCATAGTCTGTAGCGAGTTGTGCTGCTCATCCAAAAGTGGTGCCTCTCTAGCAGTTCAAATCCAGAGTGACTACGGGAGAAATAAACGAGAAATCTCCTCCAGTGTTTACTTCTATCCTTATAGATTGTTGTGCCTTTGAGTCACCTGCGACTCATAGCGACCCTATGTACAATAGCCCTAAACCCTGCTCTATCCCTTGCCAATCTTATTGTCTCTGAAACACTTATCCCTACCCCCATTACCCCAGTGACTGAATCAATCCATCTCATCAAGGTTTTCCTCTCCTATGCTGTCCCTCCACCCGTCCCTCTCCAAGAACTGATCCCGCCTTGCAATTTGTCCTAATATACTATGTCCAAAATTAGATGATTCACCTTGACTTATTTTCCTCCGGTTTTTCCTTCTTGTTGTTAATATTGCCATCATTATGTTTCCTAATCCTAGTTCCCTGAGCAGCCTGTCTAATCCCTCTCTTCCATTAAGGAAAACTTATATATGAATCTAAATGATTGGTTCAGCACAGCAATATGTAACTGAGCCTCTCCATGTGGACCCTTTCATAGCGTTCAGGAACCTGCAGTTGATGAAATGGCCTTGTGGTCCCAGCGTCTTGTGCTTCCATGCTTTAACCTCTCCTCAGCCACTGTTGAAATGTCTAAGCCTTCAGGTGGATATAAAAGGAAATCATTTTGAAAGACACACAGGCTCCAGTGTAAATCACAATATTTAGACCTTTCTGCCTCACAATGATGGCAGGGGCTGAGGCAGGTGCAAAGGAGAGCAATTATCTTCACTTACAGGCTTCCTGACAGTGGTGGAATTTGTTGATTCTTTTGTATGACAAGTTACAAAGAAGAGAGCTGTACTGAATATTTGCTACCTGCAAATGTACAATGCTGAGTCTTAAAATGAGGCTTTGGCAGAAGCGTGGTGCGGTATCTTGTGCATTAATCAAACATAGCGGGTTCTTTGTTGTGCCTAGCTCTCTGCTGTTCTCACAAAAACTCAAAGAGCAAGCTGCCGCAAAGCTACAGCAATCCTGCCAACTTGACAAAAAGAGTCAATACACTTCAGTTCTAAGGCAGCAGGGGCCATCTTCCAGCAAGCTGGAAGTTTGAGAGCTGTTGAGTCCTTCTCATTTTAGAATCTGTACTCAGAGAAGGCCCATGGGTCGGAATATTTCCTTCAGAATTGTTTATCTTGCTGTATGTTTATGCAAAGACAGGTGGGCTCTACATGGACACCATTTGCAATTAGGCTGGAGAACCCTAAACTCCAAGGTATGTAGCTGGTGGCAGAGTTTCCTCGAGTCAAAATCAGTTTTGTCTCTTCTTTTAAATTTTTTTTCCCAGGGCTAGGATTATCTATTAAGATCCCTTTTGGGCACAAATAACTAGAAATTTCATACTAAACAAAAGATCTTTGAAAAAATTGTGATACATTTATGAAAGAGAACAACCATGGCATATCCTACAGAGGTCAGTGCTATTCTGCCACACAGGCGTTTATCATAGCATGGATTTGACAGCATCTGGTTTGGTTTTTGACTTTTAAAAGAAATCTATTAAATGCAAATACCACACAGAAGGGGTTCTTCCATTACACTGATGGATTTTTAAAATAGCAGGAAGCTCTAGAAATTACACAGTCAACTCCAGACACCTACATCCTCCCCAGAGAGGAACACTTCTCACTGACCAAGAAGATTTGGATTCTTAAATACCTAAGGGTTTCTTTTCTGACAAAAGGATTCCCTCTCATTCTGTAAACTTCAAATGATTTAAATGAAGCCCCTGACCACTCTGCAGAAAAACTTCTCCAAGAGTTTCTTTCCCATAAATCTCTTAACTCCTTACACTGTAGTTGGAGAATTAAGTAGCCTATCAGCAGAGGTAAAATTTATGAACTCCCTAGAGTTCCCCCCAAGTACCAAAGAGAAAGAAAAGAATTTACTGAATAACACACCCATCCCCAAAATTCACCTTGGGGATGGGAAATCGATGTGAATGAAGGGACACTGGTCTCCTTGGGGACATGGGCCGAGAAAAGGGACCCCTTTAACTTTAGTATAAAATTGCAGCACAAAAAAAAGTTTCCCATGGTTCATGGAGAAAAGTTTTGCATGTCTGTACTGTTTATCCTAATGACCTCCACACTGACAGGTTTAAATCTGCAAACACATTTCTTTCCTGTCCAGAATGTGGCAAATTCCTGGTATGGAGGAAGGTGCCTTTGAAAAGGCACTGAATTCACAACTGTCTTCATAATAAATTCATAGAAGAAGCTAGGTTTTAAATAGGCATATGTTTGCCTAGAAGCAAAATAAAACATCTGAGTTTTTCCTCACTGTGTGCCTAATTCAAATTTTGCCTGGCAATCTGCAGATCCCAGGGAGGCAAGACCCAAAGATTTTGTTAGGCTAAGAAGAAAGCTAGAGAAATAATGATTCAATATCTTAGCAGGTGATCACTTTCTGACTCTGGAAAGTCCTTCTTTGACTCAGATGATTTTACTCACTGAAACAAAATCAGGATGTGTTCCACTTCTCCATATTCATTCCAGGGACATGACAGCCACACTGTTACTTTCCTGGCATCAATCACCTCTTGAATTTACTTGGCAAGTGGCTGCCAACTCACGACACTGGGATGGATTTCAGAGTGCCAGACTCTGCTTTCTTCATTTCACAGCAGGCGATACTGAAACAAGTGGAGGCTCTGTAAAATGAGTCTTGCCAATAATGCCCATGTGTCTTTTAGATTTTGGAAGAGAACTGGCTGAATTTAAAGATATCTACGTTTTCCCTTTGGTTCCTTGCTTGAGATATCTCCCCATAGTTTTGTGTATAATGATTTTCCTAGAAACATTTTTAATCATATATATCCTATTTAGATTATTGAAATTGAGAAGGATAGTTTTTTTCCTGGCCTTTTCTACATCTCTTTCTCTCTGGTTACCTCTCTCTTTCTCTCTCTCTCTTTCTCTCTCTCTCTCACACACACACACACATTTTTGTTTATGGAGTATTAAATACATGTTCCTAACAATTGGAATAACTGAGAAAAATAGCATTGATGGTTGTTCAATCTCAAGAATGTAGTCAATGTCACTGACATGTCCACGGAGAGATATTTAAATTCTTGTATGTTTTCACCAAAATCA
>NW_006399937.1:5946604-5948622 GCF_000299155.1 Elephantulus edwardii | reverse complement strand
AGCTTATCATATGCAATGAAATGATTTTATGTATATTTGACAACAGAAAATTTTTAAGCAGAAAGTTATATCTTGAAACCTGTTTTTTCCTTTTTAGTTATACCTTTTTTCTTTTTATTTTACAATGGCTTTTATATAAAATTATACATTGTGTTTCACAATTCCCTCATTCACATTGTGTTTTGTATAATATTTCCCCATACATTGTATTTTATATAATAAATCACCATTGACCTATGCCCACCATTAACCTGTCTTTTTAGGTTTCTTCTAGGTTTTTCCCATTTCCTTCACCCTTTCACTCCTCACTCCACCCACCAAATTGTACAATCCATTGATTTCCCTCCTGGGCATTCTCAGTTCCTTGAACTCTCCAGACCCCCCACACCCTCACCCCACCCCGCCTTGGACCTCCATATACATTTTACTAGTTCTCCTTCTATTTTTACTATAATGTCTAATGCAGTATTTGTCCTCGTGAGAATGAGTTAGTTCACTCAGCATAACACTCTCTAGTCTCTCCTATGTTATGTAGTATTTTTTTTAAAATTGTTGTTCCTGAGTGCTATGTAGCACTCTATTGTGAGAATGTACCACAATTTCTCAATCCATTCATTTGTTGTTGAACATTTGGGCTGTTCCCATGTTCCTGCAATTGTGAACCCACTTCTGTGAGTATTGGTGTACTCATCTCTGTGTCTCAGTTCTATTTTTGTTGGGGTATTTTCTTAGCAGTGAGATAGGTGGATCATATGGAATTTCTAAGTTCAGCTTTATGAGGAAACATTACACAGCCTTCTAGAGTGATTGTACAGTCCCACCAGCAGTGTATGTAAGTCTGATTTCTCTACATCCTCTCCAACATTTATTGTTTGCTGTCCTGTTAAACTTTATCACTGCTACAGAGGTGAGATGTTATCTTATTGTGGTTTTGATTTACATCTCCATTATTGCCAGTGATTTTGAGCATTTCTTCATGTTTGTTGGCCATCTGAATGTCTTCCTTTCTGATAAATATTTCCAAGTCTTTTTCCCATTTTATAATTGGGTATTTAGGTATGCTGCTTTGGGGGTTTTTGTTTATTTGTTTTTTGGGGTTTTTTTTGTTTCCTTGTAGAGACCCTGTAGTATTCTGTAAGCTTTCGTTATAAGACCCTTGTCTGAGATGGCATTGTTAAACGTTTTTTATCAGTCAGTAGGTTTTCTTTTCAAACTATTAGAAAAAGTTCTTGATGCACACAGAGATTTAATCTTTAGAGGTTTCATACATCCTTTTAATCCTCTCCTGGTTGGACATTTCTAACTTGGCAGCCTGTTTATACCATAGGCTAAGCCTTCTCAGTGAGGTCTCATTTTGTCACCATCGTCTTTATGGTTTTGGGCTTTACTCCCAGGTCTGTGACCCACCTTGAGTTGACTTTTGTGTATGGTGAGAGTTGTGGATACTGCTTCAGCTTTTGGTAGGTTGTCAGTTTTGTCAGCACCATTTGTGAAAGAAGTGGTTGTTGACCCATTTGATAGCTTTTATTTCCTTGTTGGATACATTTGACCATAGATAGATGGGTTAATTTCTGGGTTCTCAAATTCTGTTCCATTGATCTATGTGTCTGTTATTGTACCAGTACTACACAGTTTTGGTTATTGCAGCTAAATAGTAGGTTTTGAGACCAGAGAATGTTATTCTTCTCACTTCATTTTTGTTTTCCAGAAGTGTTTTGCTTGTTTAGAGTATCTTTCTTCTCAAATAAACTTACCAATTGCCTTTTCTACTTCTTTGAAAAATTAATATGGAATCTGTTTTTGGATTGTGTCAAGTATGTAGCTTGTTTTTTGCAGGATTGCCATTTTCACTGTTTTGAGTCTTCCTACCCATGAACAGGGAACACTTTTCCATTTATATAGGTCTCTTATTGTTTCTCACAGTAGTGTTTTGTATTTTCTTTGTAATAGTCTTTTGCACCTCTAGTTAGATTTATTATCTTTTGTTATTTAGTATTATATACATATCTGTTTATAGT
>NW_006399937.1:5929437-5945297 GCF_000299155.1 Elephantulus edwardii | reverse complement strand
GCCAACTCTTAAGAACTGAAATTCAGTGTAAGTATTAAAATTGCTATCACATTTGTCAGAGTAATATTATACATTAAATTTAGTTATAAAAATTAAAGATTATATATATGCAAATAAAATACAAGAAAACTTCTAGTGTAAAAAATATTTGATGTAATAAAGAGCTTATTGAATGGATCAAAATATAGTTCAAGATCATTTTCACTGGAATTAGAGAACTGAGTGTATTCAATGCTCTGTTTTGATATTTGTTGGTTAACATGTATTTCAATATAATATGAAATTATTCTCTTTCTTCATCATTAAAACTAGGATAATAATCTCTACTCCATCAGAATGGACTTACATATTGAGTCAATATTTATTATTGTGCAGATTATTATTAATTAATTCTAAGTAAAGAACAATGACAATAAACTCCTAGTCATTTATTCTCCTGTCAACTATAATCAAACAGTGCTAGTAATACAATAGGGAGCTTTGGTGGCCTACTTAATAGAAAATTACACTGCTAGTTCAAAGGTGGAGGAGCAACCCTGGTCATAAGGGAATACCAGTAGGTCATAGGAATAAAGATATACAGTCTCTGCAATCTCAGAAACCCAGTGGAGGTTCGTCTATGAGTTTGTTCCATTGATGGACTTGAGTTTTGTTTTGTTTATTCTGGAACAAAACATTAATCCTTTGATAGAGCAATGTCAAATTATATTGCTATATCATTCACAATACATGGATGCAATTCACATTTATATGGATTTGTAGAAATAAGGATATTCAGAACTCCAGATCTATAGGCTGGATTTAAATGAGGCTGCAGCGCTAGGGATATTATAATCAATGTTGGATAGATCTTAGCTAAAAGCAGAGATTATCAGAGGAATGTCTATCTGTGCTTTACTGACTATGCAAAATACAACACTGTGTAGATCACAACAAACTCTGATTATCTCTGAGGAAGAATGAGAATCCCAGAACACTTAATTGTTCTTAAACAAAACCTATAATTGGACCAGGAGGCAGTTGTCAGGACAGAACAAGGATATACTTCATGGTTTAGAATCAGGGAATTTGTATACTAGAGATGCATCCTATCTCCATACCTTTTTGATCTATATGCAGACCAGATCATCTGGGAGTCTGGGCTCTGTGAGGAGGAATGTGGTTTCAGAATTGGAGGAAAATTCATCAACAACCAGCATTATGCAGATGACACAACTTTGCCTCCTGAAACTAAGGAGGACCTGAGGCACTTGCTGGAGAAGATCAATAACTCAATATGAATATCAGTATGAATTGAAGCTCAAAATCAAGAAAACAAAAACTCTTATCACTGTGCCAGTGGGCAGCATCATGATAGACAGTAAACAGATTAAGATTATTAACAGCATCAGCTTGTTTGGCTCCACAATCAACAGTGTTGGTACCAACAGCCAGGAAATCAAAAGACAAATTTTGTTGGGAAAACCTGTCAGGGACCTCTCCAGAGTCTCCAGAGAAATGAAGTCAGTCTGGAGCCTATGGCGCCTCTAATACAGGCCATGGCCTTCCTAATTACTTGCTATGCATCTGAGAACTGGACAATGACTAAGAATGATAGAAGAAGAATTGATGCCTTTGAATTGTGGTGCTGGAGAACAAATTATACCATGGAGAAGCTAAGAGAACAAACAAATTCATGCTCCAGATGATGAAATGAGGCTGTTACTCGGAGGCAAGGATTTTGAAGCTCTGTCTCACATACTTTGGGCATGTTGCAAAGAGGGACCAGCCCTTGGAGAGAGACATCATGCTTGGAAGGGTGGAAGAACAACAGCACAGGAGAAGGAGTCTTTGGGTGAGATTCATTGACTCAGGAACTGGGGTAGTGGGAGTAGGTGTGTTAGAGACAATGAAGCTGGTTTAAGGTAAAGCAGGGTTCAAAGATGTTGTACATGGGGTCACTATGAGTTGAAAATGACTCAATGGCACATGACAACAACAAAATATTTACACAAACACACACAAATCGATAGAATTTAACAAAGCATAAAATAAACCACATGTTGAAATTAAGAGCCAAAGATAATGCATACATTCAAAAATGTAAAAGGAAACAGGTTTATAATGATAAAATAACCTGGCAATTTTAGCAGAGTGTAAAAAGAGCAAAGGCCAGGTGGGCACCATATCAAATTCATGGGGAGGGAACTGTCCCTGTCCACAGCATCAAAACCAATTCCCATGAGGTCATACATGTTCCCTACACTCCCATACCTTTTTCTTCTCATCTTAACACCAATCTTACTGCTTTACTGGGTCCAAAATTTGATGTTATAGCTTACAGATCACACAGAGTCATAATAGGGAAGTTAAAAAGTTATAATTCAGATTAATAACAAAGTTCAGTAGAGATAGCTTCCTAAATGTGAATACAAGCCTTGAGACTCACAGCTCTAAGTGTTCCCAGGTTCTTAGTAATGCCAATGTTGACTCCTCCCACTCCCAATTTTCTAACAAAGCTCTCAGTCCTGCCAGTATTGGCTTCCACCTTTCCACCCCCTCGCACCAACACCATCTCATATCAATTCTCTAGTTTGTTCATTCCTGCTTCAGCTGTCCTGAAGTGTGTCCTACACTTTCCTACCTCCTCTTTACTGGAATGGGGAAGGTCTCTTTCCTCTTCTCTGGATAGTGTAGCTTCTGATTCTTCTGGTCAGAGCTGTTCAATTTTTGTGGGAGTAGTCAATCCTCTTATAGCTTGTTGTGACTGGTCAATGATTTTGTGAAATGGTAAATAACCAATCTCTTGGCTGATAAGCCAACATATCCCATTTGCATTGTCTTACCCACCCTCATGGCCAGTCATCCACATTCAAACAATCCTAGAAAAGCCATATTGAAAGACAAAGTCCTTAAGCCCCCAACTTGCTTTTCTATCAATTAATATTCATATGTTGTTGTTGCTTGCCATCAAGTCGAGCACTCATAGCAATTCTATGAACAAAAGGCCTAAAGCCTTTCTATAACTATCATCATTAATCAAAGTTTATAGAGTTTCCAGAGGCATATTGTTTCGAAAGCAGATGCCACTCTTGCTTCCAAATCTGTCTTAAACTGGGAACTCCAAGAAACACTGCCAGCCATGGGTAATTATTATGGCATTTGACACCCCAGTGGTACAAGCTTCCATGTCACAGCAACTCCAGGTTACCTTCAGTATTGACAGAAGAATGCTGTACCACTTAGAAGAATGTTCCTTCAGAATGTAATTAACAACTGAATTTTAATACAGAGGCCCTCTCTAAGGTCTTGTTTACTCTAAACAAGAGGCTTAAATAAAAAACAACTCATCTAGTATGTTTTTGTTGTTATGTGCCATTGTGTTGCCTGTGACACAGAGTGACCCTATGTACTTCAGATATGAACCCCTCTCTGTCCTGAGCCAGGCTCACTAATTCTGACACACCAAACCCCATTGCTCCAGATACTATATCAATATGAAAAATTAAATTTTTCTTATTGAGTCATTATGAATCATGGACAACTTTGATGTCACCTAACAACAGCATATTCATGAAAGTGTATAATCAGAGACTTCATTTCTCACGCTTTAATTTCTCCCATTTTAGACAGCCAGTTTGATTTTCCCATTCCCATCAAACCAATACTCTGAGAAAAAAAGCTTGTTCCTTTCTCTGAAGAATCTTCTGTTCCAATTAAACTTTCAGCATCTGCAATGTCCAGTCAAGAGCAAATCATTACCTTGCAGCAGTAACACTAACTCATAACATGGAACATTTCTCGGGTTCTTGTCAATTCACCTCTAATAATACAAGGCTCATTCTAAACTGGTATCACCTACAAACTTAGGAGTCCACACCTTTCCTGTATTCCAGAACAACTGTTTTCTTCACTTACACGGGGTCAAGTTAATAAGATAGCTCTTTGTTTTCAGCTCTGTGCTTCTCAAAGTCGGTAACCCTGTTGCACTTATTCATGTGCATGCTAGGTCAACAATACTGATGAAATATGTCCAAATTCAGCCTGTATCTTCATTGCTGCATACCATTTATTTCCACTCTAATGGAACCAGGTGGTCACCATACATGAGCTTCATCACCAGCTCCCTTTAATTTCAAGTCCTGGAAAGGAGTTTATCCTACCTCAGAAGCCAGACTATTTGTTTCCATTTTTAAAGGTCAAAGTCTCTTTTTCTCTTTTTTCTAATTGTACACAAAAGTCCAAGAAAGATCTATACAAATGTAAATCTTCTCAGAGTACTGGATGGGGGTTAATCCTCCCCCTAGGAAAAACCTCCCTGCTGTCTAATCTACTGCTTTCAACAAGCATTTCTCCAGGGCAATTCATCCTGTCAGTACATCCAATTAGCCTCATGGCAGATTACACACTTTCAACATTTACAATATCTTGTAAATGATAGTAATTATTTATGTCATACATCGTAACATTACATCAGCAAAATCTTCAATTATTGAAATCTTAACATTATTATATAAGCAGAACCCCCTACCTATATTCATAAAGGTAAGAAACCCCTAAATATATGAACCTTCAAGGGATTAACTGTTTCAACTTCCGTCTCCACCCCAAGGACATCTTATCCATACATGTGCATTAGCCTGGGACTTGTGCCCTCTCTCAGGCCAAAAGCTTCTTCTCTGTACATTTTAAGAGCATCATAATTAGTCATGTAACTGCACTTCCAAAATCTCCATCTTCTTACAAAATCCCATGTTTCCATGACTCTGGACCCATCACAGGAAACTCCACTAACTGTAAAAGACCAAATGCCATGTGGAGAGTGCCATGTAAGACCTTTACCAAATTCACAGGGGAAGAACTGTCCCTGTCAACTGTATCAATAACACAGAGCCAATTCCCATGAAACCAGACATATCTTTCACACTCCCATACCTCTTTCTACTTATCTCAACACAAATTTTGCTCCTTTGCTTGGTTCAAAATCTGATGTGATAGCTCACAGACCACACAGAACCATATTGGGGAAGTCTAAGTTATTACTCAAATAGATGACAAAATACAGTCAAAACAGCTCTCAAAATATGCACGTAGGCATCTTAGCCTCAAGCCTTGTGGCTCTAAGAATTTCCAAGTTCTCACTCCTGCCAGTATCAGTTTTCCCCCTACAATTATTCAACAAATTTCTCAGTCCTGACAATGTTGGCTTCCACGTACCCTGCCCCCCAAAGTCTCTTCTCACTTCATTTCTCTAGTTAGGCCATGACTACTACTGCCATCCAAAGTGTATACTGCATTTTAATGCCTCTTCTTCATTGTAATGGGGAAGGCCTCTTTCCTTTTTTCTGACTAGGGAAAACTCCAATTTTTTAGGCTAGCACATTTCAATTTAGTAAAGAGATTAGCCAGTTCTCTTATAGATTGTTGAGACTGGCTACTCCTCTTTTGGAATGGTAAATATCCCATCACTTTGTGAATAAGCCAAGATGCTCCATTCACATAGTCCTACCCACCCATATAATCAATTATCCACATTCAAATTATCCTGTTGTTGTTATTACGTGCTGTTGAGTTGCTTGCAACTAATAATGATCCAAGGTACAACAGTTCTGAACTCTCCATATCTCGAGCCCACCTCATTGTATCTGACACACCTACCTCCTTTACCCCAGTCACTGAATGAATTCATCTCATCCAGGGTCGTCTTCCCTTGTACTATATCTCCACCCTTCCAAGCATGGTGTTCCTCTCCAAGTACTGGTTCCTCCTTGCAACATGTCCAACACATGTCAGAACTTAAAAATCCTTGCTGTTAAGGAGCAGCCTGGTTTCACCCTGTCAAAGATGAACTTGCTTACTCTTTTAGCAGTCAATGGTGTATTTCATATTCTTCTCAAGCACCACAACTCAAGTCTTGTTCTATCATTTTAGTCATCTTAGAAAAGCCATATTAAAAGACAAACTCCATACAGAGAAATGGAACACAAACAAATGGAAAGATTAAAATAACTGAAATTTTAAAACCCAAGAATATTCTTAGCAGTCGACTGGAGACTGTAAATTTAAAAATACGTTGTTGCTGTTGTTAAGTGCTGTCGAGTGGTGGGAGACTGATAATCTTCTCATATTTTTATTAAAAACCATATTCAACCACTGAGCATCACAATCCTTTTATGTGTATATAAAATCAAGACATATTATACACTGGCTTATAAAAGAAATAGCAAATTTCAAAATATATTCATATAGATGGGTTGATATAGGTCATCAATGAAACAGGTAAGGTTCCAATTTTTGTGAAATGGCATCATAATGAGATAAGTGCAAGGTCAGATAATAAAAAGAAGAGCTTCAGCACAATGGATTAATACAATGACTGTGACAATGGACTTGAGCATGTCTCTGATTGTGAGGATGCCATAGGACCAGCAAAGGGTTAGATCTGTTGTTCAAAGAATTGCTGTGAGACATAGAGAGAGCTCTGTTGGCCTAGTAAATAGAAAATTATGGTACCAAGCCAAAGGTAGATTATATTAATATGTGGCCCTCAGGCCTGGTTTTAATTGTTTTTGGTCAAACATTCTTCTAAGTAGTAGAGCACTGATCTATTTGCTGTACAGAGGTAATTCATGGTTGCTGTGATGCTAAACACTGTGACACTGATGTGTCACATGTGATAATGGTTACCCATGATGGACAGTGTTTGGTGGAGCTCTCAGATTACAACAGGGTTGAAGCAGGAGTGGCATCCACTTCTGAAAATATCTTGCCTCCAGAAACTCTATGAACTTAGAGAAATGATGGAAGTTATACAAGTGTTCAGGTCTTTCGTTCATAGAGTCACTATGAGTCATCTGTGACTTAATGAAACTTAGCCACAACAACATAGAATATGTTCACAGAGAAGTGTAACATTAATCTAGAAATCAAATGCACTAAGTTTATAGGATTTATAAAGGTAAGCTATTTCAGAAGTAGATGCCACTCCTGCTTCCAAGCTTGTTTTAATTGAGGAGCTCCACCAAACACTGTCCTCCATGGGTAACCATTATCACATTTGACACATCAATGTCATAATTTTCAGCTTCATAACAACCACAAGTTACCTCTGTATGGCAAGTAGACACACCAAGGCTATAAGACCTAGAAGAATTTTTGACCAGATTAGAGTCACCCATCTTTGGCTTGGTAGTATCCCTTTCGGTCCACCAAGCCAACTGCTCTCTCACTATGTTGTTATTGACCATTTCAGCACACAGAGAATATTTTTATTTTTTCCCTGGGGAAAAACAAAGTCTGAACATTAGATTTGAAAAGAAATTTAAATTTCTCTTAGTAAATGGAAATCATCTAATTTTAATTTCTTCTCTTTTCTATCAACAAACAAAATAAATGTAAAAAGTCACTTAAACCTTAACACTCAATGCTGATGACTTAGTGTCAACTCAGAGTTTATCTCCTGGTAAGTTTCTAAGACTGTACATCACATGGGATTAAGATAGACATCTTTCTCCTAGAGAGTGTCTGGTGAACTTGAACTACCTGAGAGGCACTACCTTCGATTGAATAGTGCAGCTCTCTGTGGACTACTTAATCAGAGCTCTCTAAAGAAGGGATAAGATTCTCAAGACTGAGATGAGACTGTATAGAAAAGCTATAATACTAGAAGGGAATCATGGAAAAATAATGAGTCTTTCTTTGGAAACAGGTAGGGGGGAAAAAACCTAACAAGCAAGATAGCAAAATTAAACTTTTAAGTGGGAAAAAATCCATACAAATATTTCAATTTTTTGTCTTTTTAAATCTTTCCTCACCTTCAAAATAAAAAGACATTCATGAAAACTATATTTTATTACAGAATAAACAAAGCCATCCTAAAGCACAAATTTTGCCTATAGAAGAAGAAAATAAGCCGTGAATCAAAACATTAAGTTAATGACTCCTCATATCTACCCTAAATGATCAAGAGACAAAACTATAATAGTTTAAACTGAACTGCATATTATTAAACAAATATTTTTAAATTAGTATAAGTGTGTGTGTGTGTGTGTGTGTGTGTGTGTGTGTGTGAAAATACAAACTCCAAGTAGCAATAGAAAAAATATGAGAAGATATAAAATGAAACTTTGTTGAGTGTAGGAAAAACTTAAATATGCAAATTATTGTTGTTGTTGTTGTGTGCCATTGAGTCGCTTGCGAGTCATAGCAACCCTATGTACAGCCGCCCCTAAACCCTGCTCTATCCTGTGCCAATGCCACTGCCTCTGACACACCCATCTGATTACCCCAGTCACTGAATCAATCCACCTCATAGAGGGCCTTCCCCTCCTGTGCTGTCCCTCCAGCCTCCTAAGCATGATTCCCCTCTCCAAGGGCCTTTCCCTCTTTATGTCCAAAGTATGTCAGACGAAGTCCCAGAATCCTTGCCTCCAAGGAGCAGCACGGTTTTAACCCCCTCCAGGATGAATCTGATTGTTCTCCTTGCAGTCCATGATCCCCTCAAACTCTTCTCCAGCACCACAGCTCAAAGGTATCAATTCTCCTTCTGTCCAACTCTTGATGCATAACAAGTGACTGCAAAGACCATAGCCTGTATCAGACACACATTAGTCTCCAGAGTGACACCAGACACACATTAGTCTCCAGAGTGACACCATTGTTTTTCAGTACCCTGGAGAGGTCCCTAACAGCTGACTTTCCCATGGCAATATGTGTTGTTGTTTTTTTTTGTTGTTGTTGTTGTTTTTTAATTGCCTGGTTTTTCGTGCCAAGAGTGTTGACTGTGGAGCCAAGAAGACTAAAGGGGTTAACAGTCTCAATCTCCTCACCATCCATCCTGATGCTGCCAATTGGTCCAGTGATGAGAATCTTCGTCTTCTTGACATTGAGCCTCAATCTATACTGAAGGCTACAGTCCTTGACCCTCTGCAGCAAACATTTCAGGTCCTCCTCAGTTTCAGCAAGCAGGGCTGTGTCATCTGCATAACGCAGATTGTTAATAGCTCTTCCACCAACTTAAGATGACAAAAATGTATATTAAAATAAAACATTTAATTGTTTATAATTTAATTTTTCAGTCAATTTAGCCTCATAAAGCAGTGGAGAAACTAGTACAAAGTGCTCAATGAGTTCTTGTACCTCTAGCATATTCCTTAACTTTAGTTCAATTATTAAATTTAAAAAATCCCAGAAAAAATAGATAGAATGCTATTTACTAAACTGTAGACTTCATTCTAGTAATGTTCCTTTTCTGATCCAAGATGCATTTTGGAATCTAGTATCACATGTCTTTGTTATATTTCTTTATTTTCTTTTGACATCTAGAATTCCTCATTTCTTGTTACCTTAAAGAGAACAAGTCAGTTATTTTGTGGAATACTGATCATTTTAGTTTCATGTTTACTCTCTAAATTCTTTCCCTGAATAATCAATAATTAGTTCGTGGAGTATAACATACACTAAAACTATGCAAATATTTTGTGTGTCATCATACTTTCCTGCCTAATTTTAGTTAACATTATGTTTTCAGAAACATTAATTAATTAATGTAGTTTTCACTAAATAATGTTTCTCACTATCCCTTTTGCTTATGCTCATGGAAATTCTACTATAGCAATAGCTTTCTATTAGTAATTGCTTATTTATTCTGATATTCATACTTATCAGAGCACATGGTTTCTTATTTTTACACAGGTTAAAATCTCTTACTGTTACTGAATGAAAGAGATTCTTTCTATAACAAATTTCCAATAAAACAAACAGATTGAAATATATAAATCACTTTATTTCAGATCCGAGGGGACAAAAAGAATCCTTCTCAAAAGCTGCCTCTCCATCTGGGAGAGGTCATTAGTTTTTATACTTAGGTTAAATATTAATCTTCTTAACAATACATTTTTCTTAGTAAAATTACAGAATTTCTACATTTAAAAAAGAACAATTTATATACATTTACTAAAAAACAGGTAAAAAAAATTGTTAACGTACGACTGAGAAAAACAGTTTCAAAGACATAAATGCTAATCCAGGAAAGGTGTATTTCCCTTACTGGTAAAACTGGCAGGTTCAGATACAGTTTACAAATGACTAAAAAATCAGTTTCAAAGAGGTAAATGCTAATCTAGGAAAGATCCATTTCCTCTCCTGTTAAATAGTCAGCTTAAAGTACTTTATATGGCTAAAGAAAAGAGAAAAAGAATTCTAAGCAGCAAGAACCTACACTGCAATCTCAAAGGCACACAGTCCAAGGTCATTGGCAGTTCTGGAGAAGAATGGACATTCTCCTCGGCGGGATTAACTCACAGAAGGGTCAGCTATGGGTCGGTTCTGACTCTATGGTACACAATAAAAACAGGACAGTACAAAATAAAAACAGGAAAAAGTAGCTACTTTTGCAGGCTAGAGACAACCAATGAAATTTTATAACTATATTGATATATTCGGATAATTCTGAATTTATTAATATCACTGCTCCATTACTATTATTATTTATACTCAAATTGTCTCAGAGCTGACCATTGGGAATGTCTTCAAATTGGTTCTATGTTTTTTTGACATGCCACCATAATGTTTTAGTATTTATTTATTCTAAGATATCACAAAACATTCCAGGATCATTTTAAACATATTTTGTCCAAGCTAAAGAGTAAGTAATTTTTCAATGATTCATTGCTTTCTTTCTTGATTTTTTGTATTCAGAAGTCAAGATGCTGGTGCTAGTTGGCTATTTTTCAGCTCAAAAGCATTGTCTTTAAGTTAGAACCTACTCAGAACTGACCCTCCAGTGAGTTTTCAAATTCTGTAAATAGCATGGGAAGAGATTGTCTATTATTTTTTTGTTCTCCCAGGAAGGAGATGGTGAATTCAAATGACTGTGGAGGCACCACGTTGCAGTACAACTTCTAAGGACTATGCCTCCAGAGTTCCCTAGTCTCTTTTTATTAGAATCCCATTTTCCTCCAACCTGATCCACTTTTGGTTTTATTTATATTTCCCTCACAAAGTTTAGGTTAATCACTTCCTTACATTTGACATATATTTACAAGAATATGGTGACCTTTAGATACTGGGGAAAATATAAGAATAAAGAGAAAATAGGGAGTTTCTTTCTTCCAATAGAGAATGACCCTTTCAGAAAAAGAAAAAAAGGAATTACACAGCTAAGCAGTTCTTAGGGACTAAATACAGATGGCAGAAATTAAGAGGATGTTAGAAATTTTAGGAGAGTTCCACATTAAAATTGGAAAAGGTGATAAAATTTCTCTCATTTGACTTTATCATGTGGAATTCCCTTTAAATTCTGAATAACTTTACCTTAAAGTCAGGGGAGAACTGATCTCAATAAAAATTGGCTCTCTTTCTTAGCATTTGCTGTAAAATATTATTGCCAGTTCAGTTCATGTTAAGGTGAGATTTGTGGTTAGGTATGATCCCAGTTATTATCAGTTAAAAGTAACTCCTTATTTCATGAAGACAGCATCAAGCTTCACAAAACTAGTAGGAATTTATACTCATTTGGGGTCATTTCAACTTGTTAAGGTCTTTGAGGCACATCTCAGAGTATGTCATATGCTTTCTTGAAGTTATTTCCTAGAAGCAAATCTAATTAAAAATAAATTTAAGACAATCTAAAAGGACATTTGGCAAACTGAAGGGATAATGGGGCGAAAAGTGAGGGTAGGTGCCATCTGGCTGATTGCCATGGTCTTCTAGTATTTGTGAAAGCATTTTACAGTGCACTCCAGCTGCCAAAGAGGGTTTTCCTGGGTTTATGTGTGTGGAGCTCATCGCATGGTGAAAGGAGGAAACCTTTTTCAGTGCTACAGCACTTGAGACCATGAAAGCAGAAAGCCTTGAGAACAACAGATACAATAATAAATTCTAATTTGAAGATGCAAGCCTCCCCACAACTCTTCAGCACACATATTATTGACTCTGATACCAAAAAAAGTCATTCTTGCTTTTAAGAGAACAAATTCATGCTTCTGTGATGCTCGTAATTGAAGAAAGTATAACATTATACTAGATCAGGGATATACCGTTATCAGAAGTCATGCTATTTAACAGCTTAAAGCCACAGACAAATTGGAAAATCAGGATTCAACTACTTGGCATTTCTACCCCTATAGAAGAAAATGCATTAATCAACAGGTCATAAAGATTAAAAAAAATACAGATTGAAATCAAAACCTGTAGTTGGGCCAGGGAGCAATAGTCAGAGCAAGGAAACATTGCCTGGTTGAAAATTAGAAAAAAACTTGTGTCAAGGACATATCCTGTCTCCTTATCTTTTTAATTGATATGTGATAGAGGTCATTTGGGAGGTTGAACTTTATAAAGAGGAATGTGGCATCAGGTTTGGAAGAAGATTCATCAACAACCTCCGTTATGCAAATAATATAATCTTGCTTGCCAAAAGCGAGGCATTTGCTGCAGATGATCAAGGACTGCAGTCTTCAATATGGAGTGAATCTCAGCAACAAAAAGCAAAGATTCTCATCGTTGGGCCAATTGACAGCACCATGATAGATGGAGAAGAGATTGAGATTGATAACAATTTTAGCTTGCTTGGCTCCACAATCAACACTTTGGCATCAGCTATCAGGAAACAAAAAAAATTAACTTCACTAGAAAAATATACTTTCAAGGATCTTGTCAAAGAGCTGAAGAGCAAAGATTTCCATTTAGAGATTAAGGGGTGCCTGATCTAGGTCATGATATTTACAATTACTTGCTAGAAATCAGAGAGCTAGACAATGACTAAGGAAGATAGAAGATTAATTCATGTCGTTAAGTTGTGGTTCTGGAGAAGAATATTGAATGCTCTTGTGCAGACTCTCAAGAGAACAACCAGATCTGTCCTGGAGAAGGTGAAACCAAGCTGTTCCTTGGAGGCAAGGACTTTGAAGCTCTATATCATATTTTTTGGGCATGATGCCAGAAGGAGTCAGTCCTTGGAGAAGGACATCATGCTCGGAAGAGTGGAGGAACAACACAGGAGAGGATGACCTTGGATGAGAAGGATTAACACAGTAATGGGATAATGGGGGTAGATGTGTTAGAGAAAATGAGATTGGCTCAGAATAAAGCTGGATTTAGAGTTATTGTGCATAGGGTTGCTATGAATTGCAGGTGATACAATGGATATAACAACACAATAATAAGGATTTTTGAAAAGTCCATGTTGCAAGGAGGGAGTGGTCCTTGGAGAGGGACATCATGTTTGGGAGAGTGGAGGGACAACACAGGAGAGAAAGACCCTCGATGAGATGCATTGATTCCGTGATTAGAAAAGTGAGAGTAGGTGTGTCAGAGACAGTGAGGTTGGCACAGGATAGAACAGGGTTTAGGGCTCTTGTACATAGGATCACTATGATTCACAAGTGACTCAAAGACACATAACAACAACAGTAACAACAACAACAAGGTAAACAAAGCCACATAAAATTACACTGAAGAGTATTAAGAGAATTTTAGCTCAAGCTCTGCTATATAAAGACTGAAGACTGTAGTGAATTCTCCCTGCTCTGCCCTGGTCTTTAACCCGAACTTCTTCTTTGAAGGAGCTCAGTCTCATCATCTGGTCATATTGAATTCTTATAGAAGAAGTTGTGAAATGAAGCCTTCCTCATCAGTGCCTACTTCAAAGGTAGGCTTTTTCTCTTTCTTATACTGTTTCATCTTATTTTTTCTGGTCTTCTGTCTCCTGAAATAGTTAATTATATTTTCCTTAGTGATCTCAGAAAAGAAAGTTCAGGGGTTTCAAATAGTTTTACACTTAATAAGAAGAGAATAACCACAATTATTGCATTGCAAAGACCTCTATTAATCTTTGGAATAGCTAAAATCATACAATAGGAAGAGTATGTATATTATCAATCTATGTCATTAATTTCCCCCTAAAAATATATCTGTAAAAACTACTGTGATAAGATGTTATATAAATTAAAGGAAGGTACACAAAAATATAGAACAGAGAATCAAGAATATAAAATTATCTAGTGTATGACTCCATCACTGGCTTGTCAATTATTCATTCTGTGCTGGCTTGCATGTTACTGAGATGCTGGAAGCTCTATGACTTGCATTTTAAGTTCTAGCTAGGTTACTCAGGATGAACAGGTTTAATGGAACTTCCAGATTAGACAGACTAAGACACAGGCCTGACAATCTACTTCTTTAAAAATGGTTCATTTAAAAAACCTATAAGTTGATTTTAAAACTATGAATTAGTAGAATATTGTCTTTGTAATTGTGTTTGGAAATGAATTCTTCGGTTTGGAAGGCATTCAAAATATGACCGAGAAAATGTTCCCACGTGTAAGTAGAGTCTGCCTTAATGATCTGCAGTTCTAAAAGAATGAGAGAAATTACAATTATAATTTTAGTCAAAGAGTACAAACCTTTCTCCCCTAATTACAACAATATTCACTTTAACCAATGTAATAAACTTAGCTTTATATCCTATAATCAACCTTACTGGAGAATACTTTGTAATCTTGACAAAATTCTTGTGATTAAAAGATTTCACTTCATGAAGGACCTGCATTTGCAGACATGGGATTACTCAAAATGAGAACAAAGAGTTGAAAATGTCCATTAATAATCATAATGCAGAATATACAAATCATGAATATAGGATAATTAGAAGTTGTCAAAAAATTAAACACCTGAAGATGGACATTCTAGGTATATATTACGTAGAAGAACCTGTATTAAAAACTTTGATTAGATAAACTTTCTAATATGCCAGGGGTGACAGTCTGAAAAAAAATTGATATAACATTCATCATCAAGAAGAACATTTTCAGTCTATTCTGAAATATTGGAGTTTGGAAAATGGAATTTTTTTACAGAATCAAGAATGAAGACCTCACTATAGATGTTTGCCTTGGAGAGGGTGAAATGAAGTTGCTTCTCAGAGGCAAGAGAAGAGACCCTGGAGCAGGACATCATGTTTAGAAGGATGGAGGGGCAATACACAAGAGAAAGGGGGTGTATCAGAGACACTGAGATTGGCTTAAGATAGAGTGGAGTTCAGAGGTATTTATAGTACATAGGTTCAATTGACGACACATAACTTGAAAGCACATAAAAACAACAAATCACTTCACTATAAACTTTTTTTTTTAAATCAGAAACCATAAGTGGTGATTTTATATGTGAAACTCACCAAATAGAACATTCAGGAATTAATTTGACCACATGTGTGCGAACAGGGAGGGGGGAGTTCAATATTTTAGTCAGAAGAAGTTTGGGAGGCTGACAGTGGGCCAGATCCAAGATCAAAGAGAAGCAGAAGCATATTAAAATAAAGCCCACAAAACTCAAAATAAGACATTGAGTATATCCTACACAAACGTAGATATCATTGCAAAGTTAGATTTGACAAGTTGAACACTAGTGACTAAAAACCAGTGAGTTGTGTGATGATATAAAGGATATAATATATAATGAAAATAAAACATCATTGAAATAGTTGAAAGAAAGGAATTAGGGAATGATTAAACATTGTATGTATTGTAATTAACAACCTGAAACAAGACATGCATAATTGATTGAATATTGGATGGGAGGCTAAGGAAAGAGTTACAGACAAATAATCACAGAGAGTCTGACGAGATGGGAGGAGAAAGATGAATCAGAGATTAGTGAATAAATGAATAGGGTAAAGGGAAGATACAACAAAGATTTGCTAAGGTATTGTAGATAGAGACACTGTGTAAATAAAGTTGTTGTTGTTGCTGTTGTTATGTGCCGTCGAGTCGTTTGCGACTCATAGTGACCCTATGTACAACAGCCCTAAACCGTGCTCTAACCTGTGCCAATCTCATTGCCCTCAACACACCCATCACGATTACCCCAGTCACTGAATCAATCCA
>NW_006399937.1:5921741-5922884 GCF_000299155.1 Elephantulus edwardii | reverse complement strand
AGTGTTGATTGTGGAGCCAAGCAAACTAAAGCCGTTTACAATCTCAGTCTCTGCACCATCTATCATGAGGCTGCCAATAGGCCCAATGGTGAGAATCTTTTTTTTCTCTTCTTTTTCTTGATGTTGAGCTTCAATCTATTGAAGGCTGTAGTCCTTGACCCTCTGCAGAAAGTACTTCAGGTCCTTCTTAGTTTCATCAAAGTTGTGTCATCTGCATAATACAGGTTATTGATGCATCTTCCTCCAGTCCTGATGCCACATTCCTCCTCATAGATTCCAGTCTCCTGTATGATCTGTTCCTCATATAAGTTGAAAAGGTATGGAAATAGGTCATCCCTGGTGTATAGTCTTCCCAATTCTAAATCATTCAGTATTTTCTTGTTGCATTCTGACAAGTCCTTCTTAGTCCAAGTATAGATTTCACATAAACACAATCAATTGTTCTGGGATTCCCATTTATATAAAATTTAAATGACCAGTGTCCCAAACTCTATTATCCTTCTTCTTGTATGAAGTGGCTGAGTGATGTGAGACCAGGTGCTCAACTTGAGCAGTTTCAGATACGAGTGTGGGATTTCAAGCCAGTTCTCTTTCTTGTAGAAAAATGCGCCAGTTCAGAAAGTCTCCTGCTTGTAGCCCTGTATCTCAAACTTTCTTGTCCTGTTTGGCCTCTGAGTTGACTCTGCATCCACAGAGGCAAGGATCCTTAAATGGAGGGACCTATCCCCAGGGAAGCTTCAGCCCCGTCTCCTCAAAAGCACTGGAAAGTGCTTGGTTTGGGTGAAATGCCTTGCCAGATGCACCTTCTCTCCTGAAGCTTAATATCTTCCTTTGTCTCTTGCTTGGTGTTGCTGTGATGTTGCACACTGTTCCATAGTCTTGTCAAATACCATAATGGTTACCCTTTATGTACAATATTGGAAGAGCTTCCAGATTTATTTATGCTGACTTATGATTTATAGATTTGGAAGCAGGAGTGGCATCTACTTTCTAACTACATGCCTATGGAAATTTTATGAACTTTGAGAAATGACAATAGTTATGGAAAGGCACTAAGTCTTTTGCTCATAGAGTTGCTATGAGTCATTCCTGACTTAACAGTAATCGACAATAAGAACAACATATTATAAATTCATTTTTAAT
>NW_006399937.1:5911872-5921641 GCF_000299155.1 Elephantulus edwardii | reverse complement strand
CCTCTTGGTCCAAGTATAGGTTTCGCATTAGCACGATTAAATGTTCTGTAAAAAAAGTCCAAGCTATAGTGAAGCCATTGACAAAAATAAAGCTCTAAGAATTGACAAAATATCAGTTGAAATTTATCACCAATAAAGTACAGCCCTGGAGTTACTATTTTTTGCTCAGAAAACCAGCTTGAAGAGATCCATATTTACTTGTATTCAAAGGAAATGTGATCCAGAAGAATATGGAAATTATCAAACAATATTCTTGATATCGTATAAAAGTAAAATCTTCCTAAAAATAATAATAGAAAAATATCAACTGCCCAATACATAAACAGAGAACTGAGCTAGAATTCTGAGCAGAGTTAAGAGGAAGATATGGAACAACATTATTCACCTTTATTGTGTCTTGGCTGAAGGCAGAGATTGCCAAAATGATGTTTACTTATGTTTCATTGATTCTGCAAAGGTATTAGATTGTGTTGTTGATGCTGATTGCCTTTGAGTTGAGCAGGACTCATAGCAACCCTATGAATAAAAAGCCTGAATGCTGTCTGTATCTATAGAAACTTATCAAAATAGAGTTTCTGGAGGCATGTTGTTTAGGAAGTGTGTAGATCATGAAAAGTATGGGCAATATTGAGAAGAATGGGGATTTAAAAGCCTTAATTTTGTTAATTTAGAATTTATATACAGATTGAGGAACAGTCATTTAAGCATAACAAAGGGATACTGCATGGTTTAAATCAGGAGAGTCTGTATATTTTCAATATAATTATTTTGCCAGTATGCTGAGTGAATAATCAGAGAAGCTGGATAATAGCAAGAAGAACGTGACTTCAGATTGGAAGAAGAACATGATCAACTGCCTATTACATACATATGACAAACTTTGCAGAAAATGAAGACGACTTGAAACCACTTACCGATGACCCTTCAAGACTATATTAGTCTTCAGTATGAATTATGCTTCAACATAAAGAAACCAGAAATCCTCAAAATGTGTAACAATGAATGAATAGAAATGCAAAGAAAAATGTCCAATAACTCAAATTTTAAATTGAAAAAAGTAATTTAATCCATTCATATCATACTAGAAAAATGCAAAATTAAATGTGTAGACATGAAGGCCTTTTCTCTTGGGATCAATCATAGTCTAGTGGTGTCACTAGCAATAGTTGTTTTGAAAATTTAGATTATATTCCTGTTGTGGCATATTGGTACTTTTGGGTTTTTTTGTTGTTGTTGTTTTGTTTTTTTATTATTTTGTGTGCGTGTACCGTCAAATCAGATCTGACTGGTACAGGAGGATATTGCACCTCCTTCTCCGGCAGAGCATCTGGTGGATTCGAACTGTGTTCCTCTGGGATTGCAGAGCAGCTTCTTGCCACTAGGCCACCAGAGCTCCCCTAGTACTTTTGTTTCTTGATTTGTTTGAGTCCTTCATAGATGGGAGGGTATATAATAGCTACTTTTTGCCTTTACTTTTTCTTACCTGAATTAAAAAAAGTAATAAAGACTGACTTTTTCAAGTTCTGTGTATAAATTAGTAAGTGGTCAAATACACAATTTAATAAGTTACCAGGAATACCTCCTATACATTGTAGATCTATCTCTGTTTTTAATAGAAAGTCTTGCATAATTCTGAATTTATCTGGAAAAAATATAGCACAGCTGACTTTCAGTTCTTTAAATTATATGTGTGAATCCAAAAGAAACTATTTTCCTATATCATTAGATAATGAGTTAAAATGAGTAATGGATGGAATGGAATACATAGGAGAGAGAAGCTGACTGATTTTAGAATCTTCTAGAAACCAGCATTTGGACAATGTCTTGCTAAATGGGTTTTTAAGAAATCAAGAGTATTATGAATGAGTGCACTAGTTCAGAGTATTCTTATTACCAGAAGGAGGTGACAGGATGTACAGGTATGACGTAAGGAGAGAAAAGGGAAAATGAGAAGGCCTAGAACATATTTTTTTAAATATTTTGGCTTGTTTCTTTTATTATATTAACTCCTGAGAATGTAATTAAGATCTTTAGCACTTTCCCACCCCCATCTCCCAATCCCTACCCCCCCATATCTTTGTTTTGGGGCACACTCAAACTCAATGCTCTAGAGTAAATTCTGACTCACAGGGGACTTAGGTTTACAAGCTTCTAACTGTAAGGGAGTTTCGCTTATCTTTTTCTTCAGTAGCCACTGGTGGATATAAACTACTGGAGGTGCTTAATCTTTGGGTTACCAGCACAACGTGCTACAGACAACAACTGCAGGTTCCCTTTCAGACAATGAGTGTTTTGATTTACATGTTTGGTCAAAGATGTGGCTGTTCCCCCCAGACCTGATAATTCTGTATCCAGGAAGTCAGATATGACAAAACGACCAGCTTCTATTCAGTGAACTTAATGATTACTTAAGGGGGATGCGCTTGAGTGCTCAAGCACACACACATACACACAGAGTCCTTAATATATGAGATGGACAGCAATGACTCCCTTTCAAGCTGTTTGACATATGGGCTTATACAAGTAGAAAGAGCAATTAAATAAAATATGCAAGCCTCATAATCCCTAAATGTTTCCATTTTCATGCCTCCCTGTGTGTTGTCCAGTGATTATTTTCCATAGAAAATAACTAAGAGTTGTTTTTGGTTTTTATTCCAAAATAACCCTAGGCACTGGTCCACCTTCTGGAAGAATAATCTATGAAAACCTCAGGAAGTTATTTAAATTGCAACAGAGGAAAAGATTGAAATGAGGTCAAGATTGAAATAGCATTGGGGGCTGAGGTGAATGGAGCTCAGAAAGGCAATGAATAAACTGACTTATTTGGTCAGAGTTGGGGAGGGAAATCTCTAGGCTGTAAATATAGCATTGATGATGCCAAGAAAGTGAGGGAAGAGGCATGGTACATACTTGGTCCAGTAGCTTTCTCAGCTGGAAATGTACTTCTGATTCAGTGTATCTGTTTTTCTTTGCTTCTCAAAGAACAAAATGATAGTATATGCCACTTTTCTTATTGAAAGAAAAGAGGTGTTAGCAATCTTTTAAGACTGAGCTACAATACTTACACCTTTGTTTTAATTTTTTTCAAGAGAGAAACCCAATCAAATCAGGCCACTCAAAATTGTGATGAACACATTCTATGCAAGTGATGCTTGATATAGCAATTAATATTTATTAAAATATTCATTCATCTAAGAGAAAATTATAAGCACCTACTCTGTGTGTGTGCTTAAAACATTATTCCTAACCATAAAGAATTAACAATCTGGCAGGAAAGGCAGAAATGTAAATAAATCTACTGGTGAGCGGTAATTGCTGTACTGACTTGTTTTCAGGTGCCATCGAGTCACATATGACTCATAGCGACACTATGAACAAAAGATCTGAACCCTGTTTTATCCTGGACCATCCTCACTTTCTGACAGACTAGAGCCCATTGCGATAATCACTTTGTCAATCTATCTGGTTGAGTGGACTTCTTCTCCCTCACCGACCCTCCACATTTCCCATCATCATCATGTCCTTTTTCCAAGGAATAGCCTCTCCTAGCAACATGGTGAAAGTATGTGAGGTGGAGTCTCAAGATTCTGTCTCCAAAGAGCATTCTGCCTGTACCCTCTTCAAGACATACCTGTTTATTCTCTTGGCCATCCATGGAATGTTCCGTGCTCTTTTCTAGCACTGCAGCTCAAAGATGTCAATTATTTTCCTGTCGTTTATATTCATTGTCCAGCTCTCAGATGCATGGCATGTAATTGGAAACACTGTGGCCTGAATCAGACACATCTTAGTCCTCAAACTGATATCATTACTCCTCATTAATTTGGAGAGATCCCTAACTACAGATTTTCCCAGTACAATGTGTTCCCTTAAGGATGTTCATTGTGGATCCAAGCAAGATGAACCTGTTGACAGTTTCAATCTCCTCTCCATCCATCATTGGATGGATGCTGCCTATTGGCCCAGTGGTAAGAATCTTTGTTTTCTTGACATTGAGATGCAATCCATTCTAAAGGCTGCATTCCTTGATCTTCTGAAACAGTGCTTCAAGTCCTCTTCACTTTCAGCAAGCAAGATTGTATTAACTATATAACTCAGGTTATTGATGAGTTTCTCCCCAATACTGATGATACACTCCTCTTCATAGAGTCCAGCCTCTCAGAAAGCATTTGTTTGTATGGATCATAACAAGTTGTGGCTGACATTAAGAAGAATGAGAATCTTAGCGCTCCTGATTGTGCTATGCTGACTACATGTTCAGAAAGTGATTGGAATACTGAAGGAATTATATTCATTAGTTCTGCCTGAAAACAAGCCGATAGTAAAAAAAAAAACTAAAAAAAACCAATCTGTCGTTGAAATGACTCGTAAGCTGAGTTCAAAGACAATGATTCTACTAGGTGGAGAAAGGCATGAATGGGGACAGAAACAGTACGAATAATAAAATGGATGTTTTGGAGATAAATGTGTGTCTTGGTATTGGCAAGAAGAGAGTATGATGTAAGGATGTGTGGGAGTTATCAGAAGGTGTGGCTGGAAGGGAATCATGAGTCAAGTTTGAAAACAAATCTGAGCTAAGTAATGGGAGGAGTCTCTGTGTGGCTTGAATGGTTAGTAAACATGGTTGCTAATTGAAACTTCGAAGGGTTTATATTCACCCAAAGGAGCCCAAGAAGAATACAAAGCACTGAAAATTTTATGGAGGACAGTTCTATACTGAAACACGTGAGATACCCATGTTATGAAGTAGAGTTTTAAGGTAGGTAACAGGGCTAAGGAATTTGGCTCTATGAGGAGAAGTGTGGCATCAGGATTGGAGGTAGACTCATCAACAATCTGTGTTATGCAGATGACACAACCTTGCTTGCTGAAACTGAGGGGGACATGAAGCGCTTGCTGCAGAAGGTCAAGGACTGCAGTCTTCAATATGGATTAAAGCTCAACATCAAGAAAACAAAGTTTCTCACTACTGGGCTGATTGGTAGCAGCATGATAGATGATGAAGAGATTGAGATTGTTGATAGCTTCAGTTTGCTTGGGTCTACAATCAACATTCTTGGTACCGGCAGCCAGGAAATGTGTTGGGAAAGTCTGCTGTCAGAGACCTCTCCAAAGTACTGAAGAACAACGGTGTCAGTCTGGAGATTAAGATGTGCCTGATATAGGACATGGTCTTTGCAATTACTTCCTATACATCAGAATTGACAATTATTAGGGATGGTAGAAGGAGAATTGATGCCTTTGAACTGTGGTGCTGGAGAGGAGTTGTGAATATACCGATGATTGCCAGGAGAACAAACAAGTTGGTCCTGGAGAGGGTAATGCCAGCCTGCTCTTTGGAGGCAAGGATTCTGAAGCTTTTTCTGAAATACTTTGGACATGTTGGGACAGGTGGGATCAATCCTTGGAGAAAGAAGTCATGCTTGGGAGGGTCGGGGAATAGCGCAGGAGAGGAAGACCCTTGATGAGATGGATTGAGTCAGTCACTGGGGTAAAGGGGATAGGTGTGTTGGAGACAATAAGACTGGAAAGGGATAAAGCAGGATTTAGGGCTGTTGTATATAGGGTTACTATGAGTTGCAGGCAACTTGATGAAACAGAACAACAATAACATGTTTCAAACAAAAGAACCAAAAGATCTGTCTTGAAAAAGTTGAAACCAAGCTGCTCCTTTGAGACAAGGATTTTGAAGCTCTCTCTCACATACTTTGGGCACATGGTCAGAAGGGTCCAGTTTTTGGAGAAGGACAGCATGCATGGAAGAGTAGAGAAGAGGAAGACCCAGATGAATTGAATTGACAAGTTAACTGGGGAAATGGGGACAAGTATTTCAGAGATAGTGATACTGGCTCACAGGCAGAGTTTAGAGCTATTGGACATAAGGTTTCTGTGAGTCACAGGCAACTTGATGGCATATAACAATACAGCAACTCTAATTTTTAGCAACAGATAATTGGTAGAGATTGGAAATAGGAGTAATATTAAACGAATATGGTTGACATTTCACTGGTAGCTGGTCAATTTAGTGGGGATAGAGCTAGAGGAAGAGAAACTCACTAAGGTAGTTAGTTATGTTGCCCAGGAAAGGTGCTGAAAAGTGCTGAACTTGGAGAGATGACAGAGTACAGGTTAAGGATACACTAAAATTATACCTAAATTAAGTGAAATTACTCTTCTGTAGTTAGTTCTCTTGTAGTACTTTGAGCTCTGTGGCAAGAAGGTGCACTAAAATCCCGAAGGCATGTTGTTCGAGGCCACCAGCGGCTCTGCAGGAGAAGGATGGACAATCTCCTCCCATATGATTAACTGCCTCTGAAAACCCACTGGAAGGTCAGCTATGGGTCAGTTCCAACTCATCTTTGGATTCAGGAGAAGTATATAGAACTAGATGAGAAATTATATGTAATATCTAACAAAAAGAGAAAGAAGCACTGGTGCTATATTGAGTCTTGAGTATAGTGAGTATTTAGCATTTCTCTAGCAGTTCAAACATACCAGCCCCCAGACACCAACAGAGGGTTCTTATGAGTTGGAATCAAGTGAGCAACAGCAGGTGAGTGAATATTATTAACAAAAGAGAGGAGAAATATATATAAACATTAAACTAAATATACCTCTTCCTGAAAAAATAAATCACTTGTCATTCGTAGGAATAAGAGGCTTTTAAATGTTGTGTTCTGGATATATAAAAATACTTAGGTTTACAAATGCATAAATGGAGCTAGGTTTAAATTTACTTCAATAAGCTCATAAGTGGGCTATAAGTGTAAATTTATTTCATTTCTCTTTCTTTAGTTTACTTATCTATAATGTAAGAATGATCATAATGTGTGTCACATGGACATGGTAAAATGAGGTAATGCTTGCAATGTGCCAAGATTTTCTTACCTACTAGAAAGATTCATTAAGCTCTTAGAAGCATATAGACTTATCAATCTCAAAGATACATTGATTGTGAACTCATACGATTTACTGCAAAGGGTTCACATTATCTGATTTTTCCCCCATTGTTTATGCAAATGGGATACCCATAATATTGATAGGAGGTAGAAGGAGCACATTTTTAAAGAGCTATATTTTTTGAAATAGAAAAATGTTACATTTTAAAAGTTTTTACAATCAATGAAAAAGGATGAGGTCAGTGTTCAGAGAGAGTGGTACAGTGGGCATCATCTCAACTCTCCCATGAGAGGATTCTCAGACAATCATAAAACACATGAGAAAAAAAAAAAGGTAAAGGAACTCTGGTGGTCTTGTGTCAAGAAGCTGTGCTGTAATCTCTATGGAATGGGGTTCAAATTCGCTACCTGTTTTACGGGAGAAGGATGGGCAATCTTCTGTGAGATTTATTGACTCTGAAAACTCTCTAGAGGGTTATCTCTAAATCAATTCCAATTCCATGGCAAACAACATTACAGTAAAATGAGTCACAGTGCACTTATAATTTAAGTTCTGGGTTACAAGCTGAAAGATCAGCAGTTCAAATGCACCAACCACTCCATAAGAGAGTTAAGATTTAGAGCCTTGGAAACCAGATAGAGGGTTGTCATGAGTAAAAATCAAGTAGAGGGCAGTGATTTGGTTTTGTTTATTCTACTCGTTGTTATGTATTGTTGAGTTAAAACTGATTCATACCTGACCTTCTAGTGGATTTTCAAAGGATAGATATCAGACAAGAGAAGATTGCTTTTCTTTCTCTTTTGGAGCAGTTGGTAGCTTAAAACAGTGGGCCTTCAGTAGCCAATATAAAATTTCTCTCTCCCTTTTTGGGTACTGTGGTGGCTTCTAGTGCTGGCATTTATGTCACTGGCATGTCAAATACCAGCAGAATCACCTATTGTTGACAGGTTTTGATGGAGCTTATAGTCTAAGGTAGACTAGGAACCAAGGCTGAAGATTCAACTTTGAAATGTCTGGACATTGAAAGCGTCCTGAAAAGAGGTAGAACACTGTCTGAATTAGTGCCAAAGATGAAGTCCTGGGATTGGAAGACACTCAAACATATTAGCAATTGTGGAGATGGTGTATAACCAGTGCTTCATTCTGTTCTACATAGTCACTGTGGATTGGAACCTATTGGATAGCATCTACTCAGAAGACAAGTTATGTGGAAAAAGGGGATGGAGACAAAGATGAAGAGGAAAGTACAAAAAGTATTTCTGTGTTAAATTTCTAATCAACAGGAAGACCTTGGGAGAAACTAAAAGGAAATTAACATGAGAATAGATTCTTGATATACAGCTATAGTCTCAAAATAGGATGCAATTAAGTGCTTCTAACAAGGCTCCAGTAGTCTGACAGTAAGTGGAGGGAGACCAGCTTAATGAAATGTCATGGGGACACTGCTTATAACAATCATATGCCCTGGATGCCAAATGGAGCTTTACCTGCTGGAGAAACTGTTACAGAGGAAAAGAACAAAAGCCTGCCAGCTGTTAGGAAATAGAACAGAATGAAGCCCAGGACCCTTGGGGAAGGTAGAAAATTAACACAACCTCTGTGTCTATAACAAGACACATAACAGTTTTGCCTACCACTGTGTCTTTCTCTTCTGAGTTAAAAATCGTACATTTCCCACTGGTGGTGGCACCTTTAGAAAACTGGTGTCAGACCTGGTCTGAGCCCTGTGAATTTGGAGATCAAATTGAGAAAAGAATTGTATAGAGCTAGTAGTTAGATGCAACTTTCAAAGTTTTAAAATATCTGTGTTTATTATTTGCTCTGTTGTTTGCTTTGAATTGACAATGTATATTCCCTAGTGGGCAGTTAACTTACCCTAGGCATCTGTTCATTCAGTTCTATTCTCAAATAAAAAAACAAAAAACCAAAAACCAAAAACCCACATTTGAGAAAAGACCCCCCTGGTCTCTAAAAGTATCCTTACCCAATCCTTCATTGGACTGTTTTAGTCCATTAACTTTTTTTATATTCTTAACAGCATTTATAAAAAATATTGTTTGTTTATTGATTATCTGTTGATTTATTTCCCTGTCATGTCTCCTATAATATGAACTAGCTCCTAAAGAGCACAAAACTAGTATCTCTATTTTGCTCACCACCACATCCCTAGGGATTAGTGCAGTACCTGGAATGTATTCATTGCTCAAGAGATACATGGAAAATGAAGAGTATTTTGAAAATTTTTCTTAGTGCTGCCTGGCACTCCAAATTCACTTCTGTTACAGATTATTACAAAGCTTCTCTACTGTCCTCATCACCAACCCTATCTCCTTCTCTGTTTTTTTTTAAATTCTATTTTATCTCTATATAAAATACATTTACTTCCAATGTTCTAATTTTGCAAAAGATTTTTCTATACATCCTCATTTTCCTGCTCTATAAATTACAGTCTATACTTGATTGTTCCTATCTTTAGATAAATGTATTACAGAAAACAAACAGATGTACACACATTAAAAAAAAGGGGGGGCGAAGATTTAACAAAAATAAAACCACAGCCTCTGCAGTTACTTCCCTACTGGTCTGTATAGATTGTTCTTGTTGTTATTGATTGCCTTCAAGTTGAGGATGACCCATAATGCAACTGAAGTCCCTCTACAACTATCAACATTTAACAGAGTTCATAGAGCTTCTGGAAGGCATGTTGTTTAGGAAGTGGATGTCACTCCTGCAGAATATACATATGGTTACCTTTACTAATGAAACATCATCTAGGTAATGACCTACCTCCATGTTATTAAATCCAATGATTCTCCTTATTCTAATTTTTATGAACTTCTCAGCAATATCTGATTAATTGATCAACATT
>NW_006399937.1:5902645-5910032 GCF_000299155.1 Elephantulus edwardii | reverse complement strand
CCCCAGTTCGCTCTTCTCTTTGAAAAGTAAAAGAAAAATTCCTTCATTGGTATATAATTCACCACCCCACCCCCCGCCCTGAGTACACTCCACTATGCAACCTTCATTCCGGACTCTTATGATAAACATAATACCCTATAATATATCGCTTTTAAACTGTTCTATCTTTCATCTGTTTCAATGCAGTATACATAATTTATCCAGTTTTTTTCAGTCTTACCCCAACTCTGATGTCAGTCCCATTCTACAACAATGGCACTATTCACTTTTACAGATATTCTTATAAATAGAATTATGCACTATGAGTTAGTTTCTCCTTCTCTTTTCTATTATTTTGCATGGTTTAAAAATATTAATCCCTTTTATTTGTCACATTGGAGACCAAGGCTTGTACAGGACTCAAGCCATGATATTTTCAGTAGTTTCGTAGGCGAAAGAAAGCTTAGCAGTGGACAAAGAAGACAAAAGGAGAGTTGATGTCTCTGAATTTTGTGATCTTGGATAAAAATATTGAAAAGAATGTAGACTGCTAGGAGAATAAACAACTTTGTCTTATAAGGAGTATTTCATTCTTTGGAAGCAAGAATGGTGAGACTTAGAGTCATATACTTTCCATGTGTTATTTGGAGGTACTAGTTCCTGCAAAAGAATGCTGTGCACATGTTGTAGAAGATCAAACAATACAGTCACTGTATGGATTGCATCTCAATTTCAATAAAATGATGATTCTTACTACATGGACTAATGTGCAGTGTCGTGATGAATGGAGAGGATTTTTGAAACTATCAATATCTTCATCTTATTTGCATCCGCAATTAAAGGCCTTGGTATCAGCAATCAGGAAATAATGAGGTGCATTGTACTGGGAAAATCTGCAGTTAGGGAATTCTCCAAATTACTGAAGAGTAATTATGTCAGTTTGAGAACTAAGGTGCATCTGATTCAGGCCATAGTCTTTCTGATTACTTGTTATGCATCTCAGAGAGGACAGTGAATAAAGATGATGGGAAAAGAATTGACACTTTTGAGCTATGGTATTGGAGAAGAGAACTGAACATACCATGGATGGCCAAGAGAACAAATATATCTTGGAGAGGGTGCAGCTGGGGTGCTCCGTAGAGGTGAGAATGATGAGGCTTCACCTCACATACTTTGGACATATTGTTAGGATGTGCAATTCCTTGGAGAGGGACATGATGCTGGAAAGGGTGGACAGTCG
Organism: Elephantulus edwardii; assembly: GCF_000299155.1. Taxonomy (NCBI): domain Eukaryota; kingdom Metazoa; phylum Chordata; class Mammalia; order Macroscelidea; family Macroscelididae; genus Elephantulus; species Elephantulus edwardii. The sequence continues at coordinate 5,908,813 of NW_006399937.1, read as the reverse complement.
GTGTGGAAGTGGAAGACCCTCCACCAGGTGGATTGACATGACTGCTGTAATGGGCTCTTGGCTTCCAGGAAGTGTGAGGATGGCACAAGATAGAACAGGGTTCGGATCTTTTGTTACTAGGGTGGCGATGAATCATATCCAATTTGATGGCACCTAAGAATGACAACAACTGTTGTTGTCATGTGCCCTCAATTTGGAATTGACTCATAGTTGACCCTTTAGTAAGTTTGTCCTGTAAAGCAATTGGTGGATTTGAACTTCCTCTCATTAGACTGAAAGGGCAACTTACTTAACCAGTCAACTACCAGAGCAGCCTGTGGTACAGTGTTAGTGAAAAAAGGGGAAGAATATCAAAGAGATGGATTACCACTGTGGCTGCAACAATGGGCTCAATCTTAACAAAAATGTTAGGTTGGCAAAAAAATAGGACAATAGTCCTTTTAGCTGTAGTTAGGTGTACTATGAAGAAGAAACAACTGGGTAGGACCTCACAAGAGCAACAACAATCCATCTTATTGTATGTACCAGTATGTTATTGTTTTATTGTGAATTGGATGTTGCCCTTTGAACATAATGTTTTTCAAATATGTAATCTGCTCCTAATGGGAAGTAATTCATACATTTTTTTTTCCTTCAAACTTCATTCCATCTTCATACTTTAGTTTGGTAGTCTTCCTTTAATTCTTAAGACACAATCTTCTTCATTTTTTTATTATTATTTGCTTAGCATAGAGTTTGAATAGGTAATCCTGATAAACAACGTTCCTATTTTAAGACATGTATTATCATTTTGTTCTGTTGGAATGGCTGCTTCTTCCAAGTACAAGTTTTGAATCAGCACAATTAAGATTTCTGGAATGCCTATTCTTTTCAATGTCATCCATAATTTATTACAATCCACACACTTTAGTGATCAATGGGATATATGTAAACATCTTTTTGATAGTCTCTGCTTTTGGCTAAGATCCATGGAATGTCAGCAGTGCTTGCTCTACAGCTTCTGATTCCTGCTTAAATCTGACAAGTCCTTCTCAGTTTACTGTTCTAGCTCTTTAAAAATAATTTTTCAGCAAGGTTTTACTATGTATAATATTAATAGTATTTTGTTTGATAATTTTTATATTTTATCACCTTTTTGTAGAATGAAGACAAATATTGATCTCTTCCGGTTGATAGCCCAAATAGATGTTTTCCAGATTTCTTGACATGTAACTGAGCATGTCCAAGGCTGAAATTTTTAACTTAAATTCATCAATTGAAATTCAGTCAGTTTTAAACATCCTATTTTTTCCCCAATGTGTTCAATGCTGTTGAGCTGCTTCTTTCAGTAGCATTGGTTCTTGATCAAATATAATGTCCTGAAATGGTTGAATTGTGTTCAATTCTTAATGATAAGAGATTGACTCATCTTTCTTCCATAGAAAAGCTAGTTGATTTATACTTCTGAACTTCCAAGCATTGGATTAGTTGCCCAATAATTATCCTACTATCATACTAAACACCAAAATCCACTGTCATAATACTTACTCTGAATCTTATCAGCCTTCCATCAGTTTTCTTTCTTCTGTAAAGTGGCTAGTGTGTGGAATTACAGAATTTTTGGTTAAGAGTCCAATATTACCAAAGCTCCTTATAAAAATTTTCAGAAAGGACTTCACTAAATAGAGAAAAAAGTTATAAAACTATGTTCAGGTATCAATCTGCACAAAATAAAGATCATTGCCTAAGGTGGAAAGTTAATGGAGGGTTACTATGAGTCAAGATGGATTCAATGACTGGGGAATTTCCTTAAAATTCTAGTTTATTTATCCTCCCTGAAATATTTTATGTGGTTTCTCATATCAATAGAATATTTGGATCCTGTTTGCAGTTACCTTGACCATTGTATAATTTGGTCATCAACTAAATAAAATACCCTGGATTATAATGTTGTTATTGTTGTATGTGCAGTCGAATCTTTTTGAAAAGAAGATGAATTGGATTGCATTGGGGGGAAAAATCTGTTGTCAGGGACCTCTCCAGGGTACTAAAAAGCAACAATGTCAGTCTAGAGATAAAGGTGCACCTAATCCAGGCCATGATCTTTGCAATTACCTGCTATGTATCAGAGAGCTGGACAGTAACTAAGGACGACAGAAGAATTGATGCCTATGAGTTGTGAGGCTGGAGAAAAGTCTTGAATATACCATGGACCAACAAGAAAACAAATAAATTTGCCTTGGAGAGGGTGAAACCAAGTGTCTCCTTGGAGGCTAGGATTTTAAGCTCCATCTCACACCCTTTAGACATGTGGCCAGTAGAGACAGGTCCTCAGAGTAGTACTTGATGCTCAAAAGAGTGGAGGAACAGTACAGGATAGGAAGGCCCTAGATGAAATGAATTGATATAGTAACTGTGGCAATGGGGGTTGGTATTTCAGTCAGTGAGACTGGCTCAGGACAGGACAGGGTTCAGAACTGTTATACATAGAATTACTATGAGTCACAGGCGACTCGATGGCACATAACAACAACCTATGTTCAAGATTATAGTCTTTGATCTTCTGCAGCAAGTATTTAAAAGGCTTCTTCATTTTCAGCAATCAAGGTTATGTCTTTGCATAAGTCAGGTAGTTGGTGAGTCTTCTTCTAACACATTCTTTGTAGAGTCCAACTTCTCAAATGATTTGCTCATCATACAGATTGAATAAGTATGGAGAAAGGCTACAACCCTAAGACAGAGCTTTCTTGATTTTAAACCATGCAGTGTTCTCTTATGCTGTTTGAAAAACAGCTTCATGATCTAGGTAGATTTTGTTCGTGAGCTCAATTAAGTGTTCGTGTATTCTCATTGTTCTCAACGTTAGGCATAATTTAAAAGCCTTATCATAGTCTGTTTGTTGAAACTTTTCAATTTGTATACCATCCATTACTGGAGATTTGTTTTTTGTCAATGTCTTCTGTACAGAATTTCTTGAACTTTGTCCTTCATTATGGTTAGATCTTGAGGGTATGCTACTTTAGGAAATGGTTCCATGTTAGCAAAGTCTTTTTGGTACACTGGCTTTTTGTATTTTTTCAATCTTCTGTTGCTGTTTTCAGCATAATTCAAGATTTGGTCCATAGAATCCTTCAGTATTTCAAGTTGAAGATTTAATTTGTCTTTCAGTTCTTATTAGAATAAGTTTCTGTTTCTTCTCCTTCCCTAGGTCTGTACATGCTAGCACTTCTACAAAATAAGAACAGATTCTTTGACTCATTCATAGTGCTTATAAGGCAACAAGAATGATCTACTGTGTGGCATTCTAAATGTTTTACCTGAATACTTGGCTGTCTCTGCCTAAATAAATACCAAGAATCATATGCATACTTAAGTTGTTTATCCTTTACTTTGTAGACATCATTTTAAGTATCCTTAGGTGATTATTTTACTATCTGAAATGATTCTCTTTTGTCCCATTAATCTCTTCTTCCAGGTTTCCAATGTGTCTGACTTCAGCCTTTCTTAGAGCACATCTTAGTAAAATGGCCATCAATGGTTTTTTGTTTTTTTATTATTATTGGTCAATTCATTGTTGTGTAGTTCTTGTTGTGTCATTTTGTCTTGCCACTTTAATATTCTAGTTGAATTAATTTGAATCTGCTAACTACCTTTAAGGGAGCTCTGGTAAAAGAAACTGTGCTGCAACCCCAAAACTACACAGTTCAAATCCACCAGCTGCTCTGAGGGAGAAGGATGAATAATCTCCTTCCATATGATTTACTGCCTCTAAAAATCCGCTGGAGGGTCAACTATGGGTCAGTTTCGACCCGATGGCAACAACATCAACAATAACCACAACCACAACCACCTCTAATGGAGATCTGGTGTCCTAGTGGTAAGAAGCTACATTGAAATACCAAAGGTGCATGGTTTGAATACACTAGATGCTCTGAGGGAGAAGATGCACAGACAATCTCCCCCCCGCCCCCAGTACAATTTACTACCTCTGAAAACTCACTAGGGATCACTCTGCTTGACTCAATGGCAAATAACGACAACAACCACCTTAAAAATATTTTTGCAAATAATGTCAACATTTTGCAGATAGGAACATCTGGTTTTCTATTTCACTGATGTTTTATTTCATTCTTCCAATTTGGTGTTAAGAAAAGAATAAATTGTATTTTATTATTACCTGTAATTAAAAATTCAGGATTCACAAAGGTGGCTTTCTGCTCATGAGCTGAGTTTTAAAAAGCACTGTAGTATGAGAACAATCTAGAACAAGGGGTGTATTGCGGCGGAGGGATGAGGAAGGGGGAGGAGATAGGAGAAGAAAAATGCCGAAGGAAATAATAAAACAAAACATTTTATATGTTTGTTTTTTTTTAAAAGGCGCTGGAACAGATCATTATTGTTTAACTTAAAGATCTGACTATTAGATATGCTTTAGAGTATTAGTATTAGAATTACCATTAACAAAGTATTGTTGTTGATGCGTGTTCCCAAATCCCCTGAAACTCATAGTGACCTTAAGTAAAATAGCTAAGCCAATCTCACTGCCCCGATACAACTACCACCATTACCCTGGGTACTGTGTCAATCTATCATGTTTAGGACCTTCCTCTCTTGCACTGTCCCTCCAACTGTCCAAGCATGGCATCTTTCTCCAAGGACTGGTCCCTCCTGACAACATGTTCAACGTATATGAGAAAAGATGGAACTTCAAAATCCATGCCTCCCAGAAGCAGCTTGATTTCACTGTCTCCAGGACAAATTTGCTTGTTCTCTTGGCAGTCCATGACATGGTCAATACTCTTTTCCAACACCGCAACTCAATGGCATTAATTCTTATTCTGACATCCTCTGTCATTGTCCAGCTCTGTTTTGTTTTACAAGTAATTGTGAAGACCATGAATTGTATTAGGCACACCCTTATTCTCTAGACATACATCCTAACTCTTTAGCACTCTGGAAGGTTCATGACAGCAAATTTTGCCAATAAAATTTGTCTTTTGATTTTCTAACTGCTGGTTTCATGAGTGTTGGTTATAGAACCAAGCAAGCTGAAACTGTTAACAATCTCAATCTCTTCTCTATCTATCATGATTCTGCCAATTGGCCCAGTGGTGAGAATCTTTTTTTTCTCTCTTTTTCTTGTTGTTGAGCTTTAATCCATATTGAAGACTGCAGTCCTTGACCTTCTGCATCTGGTCCTCCTCAGTTTCATCACACAAGGTTGTGCCATCTGCATAACACAGGCTGTTAATGAGTCTTCCTCTAAATCTGATTCCACCTTATAAAGTCCAACCTCTGAAGTGACCTGTTCCTTCAATACAAATTGAAAAGGTATGGAGACAGGATGCATCCCTGGCATACACCTTTTCTTTTTTCAAACCATGTGTTATTTTCCTTGCTCTGTTCTGAGACTGCCTCCTTGTTCAAGTATAGGTTTCAGATAAGCACAATCAAGTGTTCTAGGATTCCTATCCTTCTCAAGGTTAGCCACAATTTGTTGTGATCCAGGCACCAGGACAGGGAACTGAGGTGAGTGCTGGCAGGTTGAGGTGAGGGGGTAGGAACACAACACCTGTGAATAAATGAACGGCAATGGCTCCAACCTCTGCTCCATTACTTGTGTAGTAGAGAGTGCTTGTCTGTCAAATATTGCTCTAAAGATGAGCTATCAAGTTAAGAAAGACTAGGGAGAAGAATTAGCTATCTACTTCCAAAATAAAAAGCCTTCAAAAACCCTATGTGCAGTAGAACACACTTATATTAGTCTAACAGATATGGCACCAGAGGCTTAGCCTGGGTATTGGGAATTGCAAAGGAGAAAGAATAGTTGCAAACAGATGCTAGTGATTAGAATGTAGAATGGTAGAAGTACGAACATAGGAAAATTGAAGATTATTAAGGAAGAAGTGGAACAATTGAATATAATATTTGAATATTACATACAGTTAACATTTCCTACACCTTACATTAAGTTGACTATTAATTCTATAACTTTTTCTTCAAACTACTTTTGTTCCTTAGAAATGGTTTATTAGTCATCTGTTATTCTTCTTCAGATTGAACAAAAATATGACAATAGTTTTGCTCTACATGTTAAAACTTTGCCTTCAAGCTCTTTGATAACTGACATATGCTAAGATGACATATTTTCTGAAAGAGATGATTATTGTCTTTTCTCTACTGAATATT
>NW_006399937.1:5892261-5894897 GCF_000299155.1 Elephantulus edwardii | reverse complement strand
TAGCAGCATAGTCAGGAGTGAAATCAAGAAGATAAGAAGATACTGACATAGAATATTCAGATTCATTAAGTAAATTATGTTCAATTTAAAGTTATTGTTCTATTTATTACTTTTAATTTGAAAATGATAAGCAAATAGGATTCCTACACAGTTGTATGATTAGAAATGGATGGACTGGAGAGAGAACAATGATCAATTCATTACTTAGATGTGGAGATCATTACTGGATTTTATTTCATCAACAATATCTTAAAGTTGTGACACTAATTGTCACTCTAACCCAATATCAACTGTCATACTAACTCAATATCTATAGCTGTAGAGACTAGACTAGGTGCTGCTTGTTGAACAGACCATTAACTACTTATATGTATGTTCAAACTGAAGCTAAAGAAAGTAAAATCAAATCCACAAGAACCAATGTTTGACATTAAGGCTATACCACCATAATTTAAAGACTATCTCAGGAACAGGTTTCAGACTTTGAGTACTAATGAAGACCAGATGAGGTATGGAAGGATAAGAATGCAAAAAGAGATTACAAAGACAGAGGAGGTAGAAAAGACCAAGTTGAATGTCAGAAGAGACCTTGAATATTGCATTAGAGTGTCAAGAAGCCAAAGTAAAGTGAAGAAATCAAGAAGTCAAGGAACTGAACAGATTTCAAAGGACAGCTGTGGAAGACAAAGCAAAGAATTATAATGAAATGTGCAAAGAGCTGGAGTCAGAAAATCAGAAGGAACAAACTTGCTCAACATTTCTTAAGCTGAAGGAACTGAAGTACAAGCCTTGAGTTGCAATACTTAAGGATGCTGAGGGCAGACATTTGGCTGATCCCGGAAACATCAAATGAAGATGGAAGGAGTCACTATATAAGAAAGAATTGGATGACACAGAAGAATTTCATAAAACAACATATGGTCAAGAGCCTATGGTGATGAAGGAATAAGTTTGAGCTGCTCTGAAGGAAGTGGAAAAAAACCAAGGCCCCAGCAACAGAAGGAATGCCAGTTGACATATTTGAGCAAACAAGTGCTGCCTGGGACACCAGGTTATGCCAAGAAATCTGGAGGACATCTACCTGGCCAACTGACTATTCCCATTCCAAAATACAGTGACCCGAAAGACCATGGAAATTGTTAAATAGTATCACTAATATCACACACAAGCAAAATCCTGCTGAAGATTATCCAAAAATGACTGGATTGACTAGAAACACTGCATGGTCAAAAATCAGGAAATGTGTATGCCAGTAATGTTTCCTATTTCCATACCTATATGCAGAAGAAAGTCATCTGGGAGTTTAGGTTCTATGAGGATTGGAGGAAGACTCTTTAACCAACTGCATTATGCAGATGATACTACCTTGCTTGCTGAAACTGAGGAGGATCTGAAGTGCTAGCTGCAGAAAGTTAAGGACTACAGCCTTAACCATGAATTAAAGTTCAACATCAAGAAAACAAAGATTCTCGTCATTGGGCTGATTCACTGCCTCATGATTGATAGTGAAGAGATTGTTAACAGCTTTAGTTTGCTTGGCTCCACAATCAACTCTTGGTACCAGCAGCCATGAAATAAAAAACAATTTGCATTGGGGAAAATCTACTGCCAGGGACCTCTCCAGAGTACTGAAGAACAATGAAGATAGTTCAGAGACTAAAGTATGCCATGGCCTTCACAATTGTGCATCAGAAAGCTGGACAATGACCAGGAATGATAGAAGGAGAATTAACGCTGTTCAACTGTTGTGCTGGAGTAGAGTTATTAATATACCATGGACTTCTAGGAGATCAAACAGGTTCATCCTAGAGAAGGTGAAACCAGGCAAGATTCTGATGCTTCATCTTGGAGGTAAGAATTCTGAAGCTTCATCTGACATACTTTGGGCATGTTAAAAGGAGGTACCACCCAGTGGAAAGAGATGTCATGCTTGAAGGGGGGTTGGACAGTGCAAGAGAGAAAAACCCTTGAATCGATGGATTGATTCAGTTACTGGGGTAATGAGGGTAGGTGTGTCAGAGACAGTAAAGTTGACACAGGATAGAGCAGGGTTCAGAACTGTTGTACATAGGATCACAATGGGTTAAAATTGACTCAATGTCACATAACAAAAAAACCAGCTCTTTGCACATTTCTTTATAATATTTTGCTTTGTCTTTTTTTACTTCTCTTTGAAATCATCTGTTTAGATCCATGAATTCTTGACCTCTGCCCTCTGCTTTGGCTTTCTGGCACCCTAGTGCAATTTTCAGTCTCTTTTGACATCCATCTCAGCCTTTTCTTCCTCCTGTCTTTGCAATGGCCTTTAGTATTCTTCATGGATAATAGTCTTGACATCCTCTCACAGCTCATCTGACCTTGACTTATTAGTGTTCAAATGATAAAATCTCTTTCTGACATAGTTTATAAATTCAGTTGGAATAGACTAAAGTAAAATTTTTGTTCGTGTGGATTTGATTTAGTTTGTTTTAGATGCAGTATGAACTTGCATGTGAATATGTGATGGCCTGTTCCAAAGTCAGCACCTCGTCTAGTTTCTTCTGCTGATACTGAGCTTTTCCAATATTTCTCTTCTCATATGTAGTCAGTCTGATTCCTGTGCAGACCATCAGGTGAGGTCTACTTATATAGTCTCT
>NW_006399937.1:5885093-5892161 GCF_000299155.1 Elephantulus edwardii | reverse complement strand
TTTAAAATCTTCATCAGTATATTCCTTTCATTTTTCTGTTTTATTTGTTATGTCCCAATGAGTCACTGTGATTCATAGCTCTGAACCCTGCTCTATCATCAGCCAACCTTGTTGTCTCTGACACACCTACATCCATTACCCCAGTCATTGAGTTAATCCATCTCATTGACGGTCTTCCTCTCTTGCTCTGTTCTGCCAACCTCCCAAGCATGATGCCCCTCTCCAAGGATTGGTCCCTCCTTGCATTTTTATAGATAAACCTAATAATATTTTGTACTTGATAATGTTTGAAGTTTTTTTATCTTGGACTATTGTGTTTCTCCTTACCTGATCCTGGGCCACGTAATGTCCTTTGATGGTTCAGTCACCTTAGTCTCACTGATACACCAATCAGCATTCACATAATATTTTTTTAAGTTGATCTTATTTTCAGTAAGTTCTGACTTCTTCTAGTGAATTTTAATTTGCCTTATATATGTGTTTTATTGATACTATCTAAATACATTTGAATAAGGATTTTCTAGTACAAAATTCTACATTAGACATTAGTTAGCATCCTTATTTTGACCTTTCCCCCCATGGAACTTGGGACAAATGAATTAATTTTTCCCTAGCTTCAGTTTATTCTTTTGGAAAAATAAGACTAAAAATTTCTTAGTGAGGGGTTTGTTGGTTTTTATTTTGGTTTGGGGGTTTTTGTTTTTGTTGGTTTGGTTTTTTTTGGTATGTGTGTGTGTATGAGACAAATCAATGGATCTAAAATAATTAACTTGTAAAATGCAGGTTGATCTGTAAGTTGTTGCTTCTTTTGTTAAGGAAAATCCAACTCATAGGAACATATTAACAGAATAGTACTGCCCTATGAGGTTTGCAAGGCAAACCAAGATTTACTCTTGACAGAAATAAACTGTAATGTTTTCCTTAATGGAGCTATTGTTAGTATGGCACTTTCTGTTGGCATCCATATTTTTTAATAATCGTACAATTAGGACTCCTTTGCTAGTGTAAGACTTTTTCCATCTAACAAATGAAATCATTCCTCAGTCACTTTTTCTACTTTCATGAATACTTTCATCCACATGTAATTATAAGAAGGATTTGTATCTGACATGCCTTGCTACTCTTCTTGATTTCAGCATTAACTGATTACTTAACCTCTAGTTTTGTTTCTTATCTAATATATTAGGCAGAAGAAGCTCATAGTAAACAGACAGGATAAGACACTTTATTTTCTTTAACGGCTTAGAGAAACCAATATACTTTTGATTGCTAGCTTTGAGAACTCAGAATGACAGCACATTCAACTGGTTTAAGAATCCTGAGATCATAGTTTCATGACCCAAAATTCTGGATACCTAGCAGGTATAAGCATCTGTGTCTTCAAGATCTATGATGTTCTTCGACCTGCTAAATTGTGTCATAATGAAGGTCTTAACCCTTTTTTCAAGTGTATTTTCTCTTAGTTTATCTTTCTGTTTAACTTCCCTTAGTGCTCATAAGCTGAAATATTTGCACATCCTCTGATACTATAAACACGGCAGGAAATTTCCATAAGCAGGTAAAAGATGTCACATTCAGTAAATGGAAATTTTATCCATGAACTGGAGCATCATTTAGATTTTTCCTAAAATCAAATTATGTAAGTATAGCTCACTAAGGGCTGGAAAACAACAATGAACATATTTTATTTAAAGTACATGTTAACCAACTAAAGAACTCATAATAATAACAAATAACAATAAAATTATTTAAAAAGCATCTTCCTTGAAATGCGGTATGCAAATTCTTATCAACTGAAGAGAAAGTAGGCCACTTTATAGGTTCATGTGAAAAGAAAAAAAATGAAAATAAAGGAGTAAATAAAAAACTTAAATAAGAAAATTTTAAAACCTTAGTATTTAAAAGTCGCTTGTTATTATATTTTGGAGGAACATTCTTCTAAATGGTACAGCACTCTTCTGTCAGTTTGCTGCTCTGAAGTAGTCTGGGGTTGCTATGATCTTGAACCTTGTGCCATTGGGCAGTCCAATGCCATAATGGCTGCCCATGATGGACAGTGTTTGGTGGAGCTCTCAGTTTAAGACAGGCTTGGAAGTAGGAGTGGCATCCACTTCCTAAACAACATGCCTCTGGAAATTTTACCAACTTGGAGAAACAACGATAGTTATAGAAAGGCTTCAGGCCTTTTGTTCATAGGGTCACTACTTCAAACTGGAATTAATACAAATACAAACATATGTGATTATGGAGATCATAAGATGAAGAAGACATTGGAAGAATTTCATAGAATGATAGGCAGACATGAATGAAAGGTTTTTCTATATATCAGATTTGCTAAACAATTTATTATTATTATTAATTTATTAACAAAATTTGAATCCATTGTTTTCCAGAATAGATTCTTCCAATTTACCTAACTATCCCCACCATCAAATTGTACAACTCTTATCTCTTTTTAGACATTAGGTTTAGAAAATCCTGATTCTCCCACATCCTTTTCCTGCAGTGTTAGATACGGAGGTTGTTTTCTCACAGCTTGTATTATATGGAAAGTATCTAATGACAGAGAATTAGCTGCGCATATATTTTTGGATTATATCATATGAATAATAGAGGAATGTTTTCTGCTATGTTCCAGAATACTGAACAAAACTAAAAGTAAAAGTTAATTCTTGTTATGAAGGAATGTGGACATAATGAAGATATGAGTTGAAGTGATGGGAAAATGTAGCAGAGTAATATTAAGACATTTATTGCTTGTAAATGCAAGAGAATAGAAGAGAATATAGTAACTGTTAAGTAGGCAGCTAATTAATTGATACCTATAATAGGTATATTGAGATAAATTATCTCTGGACCTTTTCCAAATACCATGTTTATATGATTCTTAACTTATTTCCCACTTCTAGAATAATAGACAAAAGGTAGAGACAAATTTTGGGAAAGATAAAAATTGGAATTTATGTTTTCTCTGTATCTCATACTACCTGAGGTCACATTTCATTCCATTGTTAAGTTCTTAGCTCATTAATGGCAGTTGGAATTTTAAGAAGCAATTGGATAAAAGATTATTTAGAAGAGGAAGAAAGGAACTAAAGATAAAGTAGTTAAGGAGAGAGAGTAAAGAAAATGTGAATTAAATTCTTTCTTTGGAATAATTAAGTTCATAAATTACAGAATGAAAACTCACTTATTATGACTAGTAATACATTTTGAGGAATAATAATTATCACAAAATTATCGAGAAAGGGTTTTACCAAAACACAGAGAAGAAAATTTAAACAGTAACATATGATAACTCTCAATCTGAAAAATCCATTATCATGGTGTTTGAATCAACTGAGGTTAAAAAATTGCTTTTAATTCTCCCTCAGAAATAGTAGTGGATTCAAACCACTAGAGAGGCAAGACACAACTCTATAGGCAAAACCATTAAATACTATGCTTTGTTTTTGTTATTGATACTATTATATTTTTATGTATTGCAGTAGTTGCATTATGAATCATATTATACAAATTTGTGCCCATACATAATGTGAATATAATTTTTATGACAAAATCAACCAGCCTTTCCCTTTCTTCATATACTGTTCAAGAAGCTCTATTCTGACACCAAGGATGATAAACTAGCCACATTATAATGCTTATCTGGATATAGTAATGAGGGAGCAATGTGTGATTGTCTAGAAATTGAAAGTCAGCTTTCAGTCATGTTCCAGTCTTAAGATGGAGTTAAAGAAACAAGGGATGCAATGTTTCTTTTATGCTTGTGTGTGTATGCTTATTTATGTTCACACACCCACACCCACATATTTGTAGTATTTAAATCTAAGCCAGCGTGATGGAGAACAGTGAAGTACTGTAGTTCTCTTTCCTCATTGGCCTTGAAGAAGTTACTGTTGTAAATATATACATGTTAGAAAGTTTAAACTGATTTGCCTCCACTATGCCCCCGTTGTTTTTGTTGTTACGTGCCATCATCTGCGATTCATAGTGGCTATATGTACAATAGTTCTGAAACCTGCCCTGTCCTTAGCCAATCTCACTGTTCCCAACACACCTACCCCAATTGCCCAAGTAACTGTGTTAACCCATATCATTCTGGGGCTTTCTCTTTTGCACTGTCCCTCCATCTTTCCAAACATGATGTCCTTTTCCAAGGATGGGTCTCTCCTGGCAACATGCCCAAAGTATGCCTCTAGTTACTCTTACTGATTCTTACAGTCTTGGTTGTGAGTTGAATTGGGGTTACAGTGTCAATTCAGACTTTCCATCACTAAACCACCTAGAATTGGGTGAAATAGAAGAATTATAATCACTCACTCAATTGCTCATGATTCTATGACATAATTAATATTTAAAATTTTTTCAAGCCGTTCTAATTGTCCCTCTTTGTTTAAACTCTTCTATTAGCATCTAGGTTTGGGCATTTGACAGCAAAATCAGGTCCTGCTTTCTTTTCTATTAGCCAGACAACGTAGCAGACAGGCCATCATCACCACACAATGTGATTACAAAACTAATATGGGTTGTGTAGAGTCAGATTTCTGGCAAGAAAATTTTATTTATTATAGTAAAAATTAGTTAGCTTTTGGTCATAGATGAAACCCATTTGTGTGTTATATCTTGAGGCGTAAGTCTTCTCTAATGATTTTTTAAGAGATACTCATAATATCCAGTACAGCTAAAGAAAACATGAACAATAATAACCTTTACAGATAATATTAAATGTCTGGAGGGCTTAGCTGCTATGGGATTCTCACTATAACCAGTTCTTAAGACAGAGAAGTTTTCTTATATTTCATTTACCTGAAATTCTTATCTTGACTTTAAGAAAAAAAGGGGAGAAAAGCCAGTAAAGTTATCAATACTCTTAAAACCAGAAAGTTAATTTTGAAAACCAAGCACATGAAAAACTAACAGAAACAAAAGTAAATAGAAGATTCTAGAATATTGGAGTTGTTAGGTGTTATCAAGTCAGTCCAAATGTGTATTTATCCTGTGTAAAGCCCTAAAAAATTCTAGCCAGAGCCCCACAATTCTCACAATCTTCATTGACCTGAAGCCAATTCTTGCAAGCACTAAATTAATTCATCTCTTTGAGAGAATTCTTTCTGTGTCTACCCACCACCGATTCAAGCATTTACACCTCTTCCAAGGACCTTTCCTGACAATATGCTTAAAAGTTTTCGCCAACCTTGTTTCAGAAGAATACATTGGATCTAATACTTAGAACACTTTTGACATTAATTACACTTCTAAGCAACTATTTCCAATACAAATGTGTTTATTCTTTTGACAGTATATAGTATATTCAATATTCTTCTCTAACACAAAAAATTCAAAGGTTGGATTCTTCGATATTTCTCATTCATTGTCTAACAGTCACATGCACATGTAGCTAATGAAAATACCATGGTTTGGATGAGGTGTATCTTATTCTTTTAATTTCTATACAACTTATTAGTAATTTTAAAAGGCCCTTAGCAATAGATTAACTCATTGTAATATGACATTTGATTTCTTGACTGCTGTTGCCATGGAAGTTGATTATACCTCTAAGTAAAATGGAATCCTTGACACCTGCAATATTTTCTCCTTTTACAATGATCCATAATGTTACTTATTGATCCTGTTTTGAGGTATTTTGTTTTCTTGATGGAGAAATGTAATTCATAATTAATGCTATAGTTTTTGAACTTCATGAATAAATCATTGCTTTAAATATTTTTTTTCACTTTCTGAAAGCAAGACTGTGTCCTCACCATGTTACAAGTTTTTGATGAGTCTTTCTTAAATCAATACCACATTCTTTTTTAACTTTTTGGATTATTTTATCAAAATTCAGAATAAGATAGAAAAGTTCTGTAATTCTTCTAGTAATTAACCTAATAATTTTAGATTGAAGAAATTGTGTATTAGACTTTTACATTCTGTATCTAGTTTTAGCAGTTTTTGCCATTTTGAAGACTCACAAATAAATTAAAATAATATAAAAGAAAAATAACATGAAACTTCAAATATATTGACATTTAAGTTGTCAAATTTTAATATTGATTCCTTCAAAACTAAGTCTAATTTCTAGCAAATCACCAAGAATAGACTATCCTGTTTATAAGAGAGGAGAGTTTTCTTTATTTCTTACTCATTTTATCTTTTCATTTGTTGGCCACATATTTTAAATGAGATATAAAAAAATTAAAATATGTCTTCAACATTGCCTAAAATAATATGATATGGTGAGTTAATACTATATCATATAAAGAATAATTGGAAACTTCTAGCCTGGAAAGAGAAGACTAAATTATAGATGATGTGAAATGTCTGAGAAGTTGTCATGTGAATGAAGCATTAAACATATTTCATTTGACTGCAAGAACAAAATTAGTGGCAATAATTGGAAAGTAGAGGGAAGTAGATTTTGGTTTAAACCATCATTAAAAATTAGGACTACCACGAAAATAAGACTGGATTTCCTTAGAAGCTATTTAATTCCATATTAAATAGGACTGGCTGTTTTAATCACAGAATACTTTCTAGAGAATTAGTGCAGTGAGAGGGAAGAGTTTCCATGATCTTTTGAGTATCTTAAAGCTTTCAAATTTCATTTATCCATAGAGAAGAGTGGAGTGACTTCAGATAGAAGCATTTATCTCAGTAAACTCTTGTGAGAAGGGGAGATTTTTCTTTTTAAGTTGGAAAATGCTTTTTGTCCTGGATTTTCCTACAAGTTTTAAAGTATGGAACAAAGATATACAGGTACAGATGACAGATGGATGGATAGATAGATAGATAGATAGATAGATAGATAGATAATAGATGATAGATATGCTGTTGTCATTGTTGTTGATGTTATGTTTTCTCGAGTCGAGCATGACTCATAGTGACCATATTAAAAAAAGATCTGAACCCTTTTCTTTAACCATCGTTGCTTCTCTAACGTTAATAGAGTTTCCAAAGGCATATTATTTAGGAAGGGGATGCCAATCCTGCTCTTAAGCCTGTTTTAATCTGGGAGCTCCAGTGAACCCTGTCCCCCATAGTTAACCATTTTGGCATTTGACACAT
>NW_006399937.1:5872324-5880533 GCF_000299155.1 Elephantulus edwardii | reverse complement strand
ATTGAGAATACCATGGACTGCTAGGAAAACAAACAGATTCATCCTGGAAAGGGTTAAACCGGGTGGCTCCTTGGAGGCAAGGATTCTGAGGCTCCATCTAGCATACTTTGGACATGTTGTGAGGAGAGACCTGTCCTTGCAGAAGGACATCATGCTTGGGAGGGTGGAGGGACAGCACAGGAGGGGAAGGCCCTCTATGAGGTGGATTGATTCAGTGACTGGAATAATCGGGATGGGAGTGTAGGAGACAGTGCGATTGACACAGGACAGAGCAGAGTTTAGGGCTGTTATACATAGGGTTGCTATGAGTCGCAAGCGACTCGATGGCACATAACAACAACAACAACAATGTACAAAGTTTTAAAATTATATCTCCAGCCCCATTTCTGTCACCAAGCCCATGTTTCTTCATTACTGATCTTTGTTGTCCATTTCCAAATTTGTATTCCTGTCACCAATTATTATGAGTGCATCCTGGTTGCATGTTCAATTGATTTGTCACTGAAAGTGTTGGTAGAAACTGTCTATTCCTTTCTCTTTGGCTCTGGTTTTGGTACATATATTTGAATGACAGTAGTATTGATAGGTCTTCTTTGTATGTGTATAGATATTATATTGTCACTCACAACATTTTATTTCACGAAGGATTTGGAAATTGTCTTTTTAACAATGGCTGTGGCCTATTTTTCCTCAACTTTTCATTTGCAGCATAGTAGATTACATGATTTTCTGATTCAAAATCTCCCTTGCCAATTTATGTATTTCACCAGTGCCAAGTATGTCAATATTTATGCATTCTTCCCATCACTCTTAACAATATCTAGTTTAACTACGTTTTTGCTTCTCATATTCCATGTTCCACTAACTAATGTCTGCTTGCAACTGTTCCTCCGTTTCTGTGTTTGCCAACTGGAGGGCTCAGCCTCAGGTGCCATATCAGCTAATCTAATTTAAGTGTGCTCTCTTGTACATAGGGTATTTGAAGGCCTGTTGTTTTGGAAGTGGATTGCTATTCTTTCTCTCTAGACTGCCTTAATTTAGTTGTGCAATTTAGCGAAATATCTGGCAGATAAACATTTTACTCCACAAGATCTGTGTGTGGTTCTCAGGCCATATTGGGTCTCTCTGCATGCCTGTGTAATAGGAACAACAGGTCCACTCTTCTGTGGGTCTATTAAATAGAAACCTAATTTATCAGGTGCAGAGCAGCTGCTTCTTGTGGCTGAGGCTAGGGTGGGGAATGGGACTACATGCTACGTGGTGTTCATTGAGATGGTTTTGTTCAGTGTCCCTGTGGTTATCTTCTTGAGCTTAAAAAGAGAATGACAATTCGGACAGTTGATAAACTACTTCACAAATACGGTGGTCACTGGCCGTTCAAAATATGATGTTCAGTAGTTGATCTGGTGAATATTTATAAGTAGCATATTATATGTTTATCGATGTCTAAAATGATTGAATATAGAAAGACCACTTTGTGCCATCATTTCATTTGTTAGACTTTTTTTCAAGTTGAATTATATTTTTTAAAATTTATTTATTTTTTATTTCAATCAACATCTACAGAGATTTTGGAATTCAATTCATTCATTGTTGCACCCTTCTCTCCGCCCACCCCTGTAGCCTTCTAATATTCCCTGAGGTTTTTGCAAGATCTAAGTACATTTTGTCAGACATACTTTGGGCATGTTGCAAGGAGGGACTGGTCCTTGGAGAGGGACACCATGTTTGGGAGAGTGGAAGGATGGTGTAGGAGAGGAAGACCTTCAATTAGATGGATCAGTTCTGTGAGTGGAGTGGTGGGAATGAGTGTGTTTGAGACGGCAAGGTTGGTACTGGATAGAACGGCGTTTGGGGCTCTTGTACATAGGGTCGCTATGAGTCGCAAGCGACTCGATGGCACATAACAACAACAACACGTACATTTAAATTCAACATTAAGTCACTTAGATATCAATGCATCTACCTTAGCCCACACTTGGTTCTACTCTTAACTATTTAGCATCTGGAGAGATAAGGAACATTATCTGTATGGCCAAAGCCCCCAAGGCTTGTATGTGCCTTTGCTGAGAAAAATCCCTCCATCAAAATCTCTGAAACTCCATATATTTAAATTTTCTGAAGATTATAGATTGTTTTTCTTAAGTAATTATCTTTTGTTTAAAATGGGAAAAGTCTACAAACAGTTAATTTAAGAACACCAATGACTCAAAAAAAGAAAATCCTACTTAAAATCTTCTGAAGTAATGTGACCAAATTACAATAGTTAAAAGCCACATATTGAGCTAGTAGAAGAAAGTGAGACTCAATTATCAGTGTCACAAATTACTGCAACATAAAACACAATTGTAAAGCCATATTTTCATCAACCATCCTAGACACCATTAACACTTCATATAGTTTTTTTTTAACTCAGAATTCCATTCCTTGCTTATCTTTCAATATTCTAAGGCTCTCTGGTGGCTTAATGGTAAGGAATTGTACTAGCAACTTTAAAACACATTGTTAGAATCCACCAGCTTCTCTGAGCAAGAAAAAGAGGCAAGCTTTGAGTTTTGTTATTGAAAACTCACTGGAGCATCAGGGGTGAGTTGATTCTGACTAAATGAAATCATAGTTTAATGTAGAAAACAGTAATTTTTTTATTAAATTAATTTATTTATTTTTCATTTCAATGAGAAAACTGTATTTTTAATTGAACTAATCTCTCCTAACTTAGATCCCCTTCTGAGCTGAGTTTAATTCATTTCTAAATATCCAATATAAACTATTTTAAACTGAGAATGCATAGAACATGCGCTTAGTTCACATATAAGGAAAAAATAGCACAATGATATGAACTTTATATATCCACCTTATCATTTAAAACTCTTCAAAGAACTATTACTGTAGCTCTTTGTATGTAGAATCAACTATTAAACAGAAAAATAAACACGTCACTTTCCTGCATCCATGGTATTTCAATTTAGAAAATAGTTACATGACAAAATTGCTCATGAACAAAACCAATAGAAAAATAAAGTATTCAATTGCATTTCCAAATATTACCTTATCCATCTCGAAATAGTGGGTATTTGAACTGATAACTTCCTTTAGTCTCAACAAGCTCTGTACCTTAAATTCTGAGAGTAACTCAATAACCACCTGGTAGACAATGGAGGTTACAAATGAAAAAGGAATCTTACTGTTTATGAAGAAAGTCTAGACTTTAAGAGATCAGTCTTTTCTTATAGAATTTAGCCATGCAAAGACAAGAGGGGAAAATAGAGAGAAAAAAAAATAAGTATAATACTCAGTGATCAAGAAAAATGTCATTATTGTTTCCCTCAGCATATAGTGAAGATATTTAAGCATTCAATTTTTAATGCATTGCCGTATTAGTTTTTCTATTGTTGATATTAATTGTTTTCAAGTTGGATGCCAACTACAGTTACCCTTATCCATAATGAGTAAAATTCTTTCTGGCCCCTATAATTCTAATTAAAACACTGGAAAGTACATTGAAGATGTCATGTACTTACACCTAACTACTTTCACAATCAAGTACTAAGTACTATGCAACTACAACATTATTCTTTCATCTAAGACATTTTAAATGATCTCAAGAATGGATTTTTACAACTTTTATGGATATAAAATATATAATCGTGGTTAATGTACTGAATTTTGCTATCTTTTTTTTTCTCTTTAATGCAGAGTGTTTGCCCCTTTTGTTATGTTCATTACTTAATAACTGAAAAAGTTCATTAACGTTTTCTTAGAGTGATCTAAATGAAACAGTCTGAACTTACAAAGTTGTTAAATTTATTCTTCTACCCTTTCTAATATTTCACACTAAAAAAATAATATTCATTGCGTCAAGCTGGTTCCAACTCACAGTGAAACTCTGATGGGCTTTTTGAGGCTGTAAATCTTTCTCCCTTAGACTTGCAAGGAGATTAAAACTGCTCGGGATATAGCATCAGGGCTCACCTCTAATTTCTATAAAATGTAATTTAAAAGAACAAGAAACATTTTCTTATTAAGAAAATATACAAAGAATCCAGATTCAGAGTGCTGTAATAGGTGAAGTCCAAGAGAACAAACTGAACTAAAAGGATAACAACAGAGTACAATTAACTTGCTTGGCAAGGCATGAAAAGCAGGATATGTGCTGATTTGGAAGAGACCATCAACTACTTATATACTAGTTCAAATTGAAGCGGAAAAGAGTAAAAACAAATCCAAAGAACCAAAAATGATACTGGACATAAATGAGATGCAAATCCAAACCACAATGAGATACCATTTCACTCCAGTAGCTATGGCAAATTTAACAAGAAAGAATGTTGAGTGATAAGAATTCTCATACACTTTTGGTGGGATTATAAAATATTACAACCACTCTGGAAAGCAGTTTGGCTTTTCCTCAAAAAGCTGAATATAGAAATTTCATATGACTCAGCTATTCCAATGATAGGAATATGCCTCAAGGAAATTAGAACTGAGACACAAATGGAGAATTGTACATCACTGTTCATAGTGATGCTATTCACAATTATAAGAGCTCAGAAATAGCTCAAATGCCCAACCACAATCAAATAGATTGTGAAATGGTGGTACATTCACATGATGGAATACTACTCAGGAGCAACTATCTTGAAAATTACTACATAACTTGGGAGAAACTGGAGAGCATTACCCTGAGTGAACTTACTCACTTTCCTAACAAATGCTGCATAAGACCATAATTGTAAAAAACAGAAGGATAACTAATAAAGGTGTATTACATTCAAGAGGGGCAGGTGTGAGAGCAAAGGGATGAGGATGAATAGGGGAAAATCATAGGATCACAGTTTGGTGAGTGGTGGGAAGGGGTAAAGGCACTAGGAAAAATCTGGTGGGGATCTGTCAAGGCAAGGTAACAGTATAGTTCAGTGTGGAGTAAGAGTAAATGAGAAGGATTGCATGAAATACAATGTGAGAGGAAAGTGTGAAACAATGTATATGAACTCTGTATGCAACCCAATATAAAATCAAAACATTTAAAACAATTTTCAAGAGCCGAAATTAAATCTTTGCATTAAAATCAGAATTGAACTATGGCAGTATTAATGTCTTTTAGGGTTTATGACAAAATTTATATGCATTTAACCTACATATGATTTAAGTAAATATTCCCCAATATTATTTTCCTAAAATTATAGGCTAGTATTTTACAATGACTGATTTGGATAATAATATAAATTTAATGTTGACACACTTGGGACATTAAACATTTTACCAATTCTACTAGTAAACAAGTTTCATGCTTCTTTTCCATTATTTTTTTTCTCTTAAGTTTTTGTTTTTACCTTTTTTATTTTTACTCCAGAGCAGCTGGGAGGGGAGGATTAGAACCATGTGCCTTTGATATAGCAGCACTGATATTACACTAGGCAATTGGAGCTCCACACTTTTTCTATTCTTGTCAAATTTTAATTTTGAGTTGTTTCTGTGCATGTTTAATTAAATGACAAAATTTATGGTTTGCAAAGTTGGTTCTGAGTTAGCACCATTACTAATTATCACAAATGTTCTACAAAGTCAGCACATAATGCAGCAGTGGAGATTTTTAGGTAAACCCTGGAGATGTCATGAAGTCCCAAACTTGGGTCATTGCAATGTCTACCATAGGTATTTATGTCCACAGTAGTACAATTTGACACACCCACACAAGAAGAATACGCATCAGAAGAGAAAAACCAAATTTTGTTAACTTTCTTTTTCATTCCAGGATATATATTTGGCATTACTACACTCTCACATATGATAGAGTGCTGAATCTGTTTTACACTTCTCTTAAGAAATGGAACCATTATGTATGTGTAAGTTTATATTTGAAGAGACAGACTCACACAAATGTGGGTCTATTGCTGCACTTTGAGGTGCCATCAAGTCACTTCACATTTATGGTGACCCTATTCACAAAATAGCAGGGAATTCCACTCAATTCTTAACCTCACAATCTCTCTTGTACTTCAATCCATTATTGCAGTCACTGTATCACTCCATCTCATTGAGGGTCTTCCTCTCCTTGGGTAGCTTCAATTGACATTGAACTTCACATGACTCAGTCTAAAAGGCATTCAAATTGACTGTGGAAAGGGCTGCTTCCTCAATGTATGATCTACCTAATGATGTGGATGGAGTTACGCTTTCTCCCCAAGGAAGACCTTCATTTGCTAACGTTACATTGGCTAAAAGGATGAGAAACAGTTTTGACACCCAATATTTACTAGAATGTGTGATATACAAAATATTAACCTAGGAAAACTTGATGCTGAAATGAAATGGAGTACTTAAATATCTATATTCTAGGCATCAGTGAACATGTATTGGCAGTTTTGAATAAGGTAAATATTTTTGTTGTTTGTTGTTATGTGCCACTGAGTTGCCTGCAACTCATAGCAACCCTATGCAAAATAGCTCTGAACCCTGTCCTATTCTGAGCCACCTCACTAACTCTGACAGGCCTACCCCCATTATGCCAGTTACTATATTAATCCATCTCATCTGGGGTCTTCCTATCCTGCTCTGTCTCGCCACCATTTTAAGCATGATGTCCTTCACCAAGGACTTGTCCCACCTAGCCACATGCACAAAATATGTGAAATAGAGAATCTAATCCATGCCTCCAAAAAGAAATTTAGTTTCACCTTGTTCATTACACACCTGCTTGTTCTCTTGGTGGTTCATGATGTATTCAACACTCTTCTCCAGCATCACACCTAAAAGGCATCAATTCTTCTTCTGTCATCTTTAATCATTGTCCAACTCTCTGATGGGGAGCAATTAATTGCAAAGACCATGGCCTCAATCAGGCACACCGTAGTCCCCAAACTGACATTACTATTTAGCATTTACCTTATAAAAACATTGCAAATGTCCTCCACTAATTTTATAAAAGGCAAATATCCCCATCAACTATATCATAAGTACAACGTCAATTACTGTTGATGAGGTGAGACACACCCCCACATTCCTGCATCAACTTCTATAAAAAAATAGCTGCAATAGTCCTTCCCATAACTCTCAGTATGATACTTTAAGTCCAAAAATGAAAAAAGGGATTAGTTGCTCACTTCTGAAAGTGAATCTATATATCCCACAAGGAATCCCTGACTCGTAGTGATGAAAAAAGTATCCGTTGTTGACTCTGACAGTCTGCCCTTCAAACATTTACATTGGACCATTGTTTCAAGTACAGTTTCGTACTATTTCAGAAGTACATACTTACTGTAATTTTTATTAAAGGTTTCAATTATTCTTCCTTAAATTTAAGTACGAGAGTAAATATAACTATATTTTTATTCTCTCTGTGTGTGTGTGTGTGTGTGTGTGTGTGTGTGTGTGAAGGAGGATGTTGTTAAAATCTCTTCTTCCCTTATACTGGTTTATATACAAAGTTTGAAATCATTGCTTTTCACACCATATCTTTCCAGTTTCCTTCACCCTCCCATAAAATTATGTGACCTTATGGACCCATACTCAGCCATCTGCTTTCACCCTCTCCCCCTTGGATCCTCATACTCATTCTATAATAATGGTTTTACGTAATAGTAAATATAACTTTTAAAAATAATTTTTTACACTGGTTTATTTACAAAGCTCGTATACTTTGTTTTCCCACCAGATCGTTCCCATTTCCTTTATCCACCTCTACCTCCACCCATCAAATTGTGCGACGCTCTCCTCCCATCCTCATCTCTCTGCTACCACCACCCCCCCCACCTTGCATCTTCATACATGCTCTAAAATAATGGTCTTATACAGAACTTGTCATTAGAAACTGAGTTTGAAAATTGTTGCTCCTGTGTGTTGTATAATATTCCATCATGTGAATGTTACCCTGATTTTTTCAATTAATTTCATTGTGTTTGAGCATTTGGACTGTTTCTGTGTTCTTGCAAATGCTGCTATGAACATTGGTGTATGAGTCTCCATTTGTGCATCAGTTCTCATTTTCTTGGGGTACGCAAAACAAATA
The DNA here is from genome assembly GCF_000299155.1 of Elephantulus edwardii. Lineage (NCBI taxonomy): Eukaryota > Metazoa > Chordata > Mammalia > Macroscelidea > Macroscelididae > Elephantulus > Elephantulus edwardii. Next base: position 5,872,525 of record NW_006399937.1, on the reverse strand, counting down.
GATTTGTCCTGGAGAGGAATAAACTGGGTGGGTCCTTGGAGGCAAGGATTCTGAGGCTCCGTCTAACTTACTTTGGACATGTAGTGAGGAGAGACCAGTCCTTAGAGAGGGCATGCTTGGGAGGGTGGAGGGACGGCGCAGGAGAGGAAGGCCCTCTATGAGGTGGATTGATTCAGTGACTGGGATAATTGGGATGGGAGT
>NW_006399937.1:5870315-5872224 GCF_000299155.1 Elephantulus edwardii | reverse complement strand
TCTGAACTGTTGTCATGCAAATAATACCTGTTCATACATTATTTTTAAACAGTTCTTTGCCTCATCTATTTCAATGTAGCATTCATTATTTATCCCCAGAATAATTTTTTTAAAGAGAATAGCTAACTGAAGGGGAGTTAAGGAGAAAAATGTGCAACAAAGAATGAATGGAAATCCAAGTTTTCTGTAAACTTTTGTTAAAGTATCAATTAAAAAATTAAAAAAGAATGTTGTTTCCAAACACAATTAACACCAACTGACTTTTAAATACAAAAGCTCACCCACCAAAAGTCCTGATTGACTTAAACAAGAGGCTTCCAGCCCACAGCTGATTATTAGCTAATTCTAATAAATCCAATAAGCTCACACATGATTCTGAATGAAATAACAAATAGTCAAATTATGGCATTGAGATATATATCTATATATAGATAGATAGATTAGATAGAGATAGAGATAGAGAAAGATAGAGAGAAAGATAGAGATAAATAGATATATATCATCTATATCTCTATCTATCATCTGTATCTATATAATAGATATGCATCAGAGTCCTGGAAAATGACTAAGGATGACAGAAGAAAAATCGATGCCTTTAAATAGTGGTGCTGGAGAAGAGTATAGAACATACATCATGGACTGCCAAAATAACAAACAAGTATGTACTAGTGAAAATGAAATCAAGTTCCTCCTTGAAGGCACCGATGTTGAAACTCCAATTCACATACTTCATGCAGGTGGTCAAGAGGGACCAATTATTAGAGAAGGACATAATGCTAGGAAGGGTGGAGGGACAATGCAGGAGAGGAAGATCCAATAAAAGATGAATTGACACAGTAACTGGGGTAATAGGGATACCTGAGTTGAAGTCAGTGAGAGTAGCTAAACATAGGGCAGGATTCAGAGCTATTATACAAAGGGTTAATTTGAGTTACAGATGACTCAATGGCCTATGAAAACAACAACAACATATGAGTATCTCATATGTTGTTGGTGTTATGTGTCAACGAGTTGATCACAACTCATAGTAACCCTATGAACAAAAGATCTGAACCCTGTTCTATCAATACTGTCATTTGTCTTAAGTTCATAGAGTTTCCATAGGCATTAAGAAGCTTAAGAAATAAATGCCAATCCTGCTTCCAAACCTATCTTAATCTGGGAGCTCTACCAAACCCTGTCCACCCTAGGTAACTAACATGACATTTCACACACTATTTTGCTGGCACAGCATTCAGTATCACAGCAACCCCAAGTTTTCTCAGTACAGTAAACTGACAGACCAGTGCTGTCCTACCTAGAACAATGTTCTTCCCATACTTCTCCCTCTCATTTCTATCTCTGTCTCCATCATCTTCCTATCTCTCCCAAACATGATGTTCCTCTCCAAGGAATGGTCTCTCCTTGCAACATGCCCAAAGTATGTCAGACAAAGCTTTAGGATCCTTGACTCCAAGGAGCAGTCCGATCTCACCCTCTCTATGACACGCCTGTTTGTTCTCCTAGTACTCCATGGTATATTCAACACTCTTCTCTATCATCAGGGCTCAAAGGTATCAATTCTCTTTCTATCATCCCTAGTTATTGTCCAGCTTTTAGACGAATAGCATGCAATTGCGAAGACTATTGCCCAGATCATGAGCACCTTAGTCTCCAGCCTGACATCATTGCTTTTCAGTACTCTGGAGAGGTCTGTGACAGCTGACTTTCCCAACACAATTCATCTCTTGATTTCCTGGCTGATGGTACCAAGAGTGTTGACTTTGAGGCAAGCAAACTAAAACGGTTAACTATCTCAATCCCTTCATCATCCATAATGATGCTGCCAGTTGACCCACTGGTGAGAATATTGATAGATAGATAGATTGATAGATAGTAGATACAGAAATAGAGATATATCAAACTATAT
>NW_006399937.1:5855779-5867193 GCF_000299155.1 Elephantulus edwardii | reverse complement strand
GCTGTTGTACATAGGGTCGCTATGAGTCGCAGGCGACTCGACGGCACATAACAACAACAACAACACATCAAGCAGTGGAATTGCTGGGTCATATGGAATTAGTATGTTCAGCTATTTGAGGAAACGCCAAACCGCCTTCCAGAGTGAGTGTACCATTTTACAGTCCCACCAGAAATATATGAGTTCCTATCTCAACACATCCTCTACAACATTTATTACTTGCTCTTTTATTAAATTTTGCCACTGCTACTGGAGTAAAATGGTATCTCATTGTGGTTCTGGTTGTCATCTCTCTTATTGCCGCTGATTCTGGGTATTTTTTCATGTGCCTATTGGCCATCCAAATACCTTGCTATGTGAAAAGTCTTTGCCTATTTTATAATAGTTTTATCAGTTTTTTCCTTGTGGGGGCCCTTTGGATTTGTAAACTTTTGATATGAAACCCTTTTTTGAAAGGTTATTGTCAATTTTTTTTTCCTGGTCAGTAGGTTTTCTTTCACTCTGTTGGAAAAGGTTTCTGATGCACACATGGAGATGCCTTGAGAATTTTGGGATACTAGTTTACACAGAGTGAACTCTGGTGACCTAGATGGTAAGGGGTTTTCCTGCCAATTCAAAGGTAGGCTGTTCAAATCAGCCTGCTGCTCTGGGGAGAAAGATGGTAAATCTCCTTCCATGTAATTTAAGGCTTTGGAATCCCACTGGAGGGCCACCTGCCAGGCTATTCATTTTCTCTCTCTCTCTCTCTCTCTCTCTCTCTCTCACCAAAACTTCAATATAAGTTGTGTTTTCATGCATACTTAATTTGAAAAATTGCTAGTAAAGTGGAGGAAGTTAAAGTTGTTATGAAGAAATCGGCAAAAAACAAGGCTCCAGGAGTTGACAGCATACCGATTGATTTATTTTAACAAACAGACGCTGCCCTGGATGTGTTCACTAAGTTGTGCCAGGAAATTTGGAGGACAGCCAGCTGGCCAACTGACTGGAAGAGATCGATATTTGTTCCCATTCCAAAGAACTATGACCCAACAGAGTGTGGAAATTATCAAACAATATCATTGCAAGATTCTGCTGAAAATTATCCAAAAACATTTGCAACAATATGTCAACAGAGAACTGCCCGATGTGAAGGCTGGATTTAGAAGAGGTCATGGTACTAGGAATATTATAGCTAATGTGAGATGGATCTTGGCAGAAAGCAGAGAATACCAGAAGAATGCCTACCTGTGCTTCATTGACTATGCAAAGGCTTTTGACTGTGTGGATCACAACAATCTATGGCTGACTCTGAGAAGAATAGGAATCTCAGAACATTTGATTGTGCTATTGCAAAACCTATACTTGGATCAAGAGGCAGCCTTCAGAATGGAGCAGGGAGACACTGGATGGTTCAAAATCAAGAAAGGGGCCCATCAGGGATATTTTGTCTTCATACCTTTTCAATCTGTATGCAGAACAGATCATCCGAGATCCTGCGCTGTATAAGGAGGAATGTGGCATTAGGATTGGTGGAAGAATCATCTACAACCTACATTATGCAGATGACACAACCCTGCTTGCTGAAACTGAGGAGGACCTGAAGCGCTTGTTGCAGAAGGTCAAGGACTGCAGTCTTCAATATGGATTGAAGCTCAGTATCAAGAAAACAAAGATTCTCACCACTGGGCCAATTGGCAGCATCAGAATGGATGGTGAAGAGATTGAGATAGTTAACAGTCTTAGTTTACTTGGCTCCACAGTCAACACTCTTGGTAACAGCAGCCAGGATATCAGGAGATGAATTGCATTGGGAAAGTCAGCTGTGAGGGACCTCTCAAGAGAACTGAAATGCAACAACATCAGGCTGGAGACTAAGGTGCACCTGATCCAGGCTATAGTCTTCGCAATTGCTTGCTATGCATCGGAGAGTTGGACAGTGAATAGGGATGACAGAAAGAGAATTGATGCCTTTGGGCTGTGGTGCTGGACAATAGTGTTGAATATACCTTGGACTGCCAGGAGAACAAACAGGTTTGTCCTGGAGAGGGTGAAGCCAGAATGTTCCCTGGAGTCAAGTATTCTGAAGCTTCGTCTGACCTACTTTGGGCACGTTGCAAGGAGGTGCTGGTCCTTGGAGAGGGACATCATATTTGGGAGAGTGGAGGGACGGTGCAGGAGAAGAAGACCCTCAATGAGATGGATCGATTCTGTGAGTGGAGTGGTGGGAATGAATGTGTTTGAGACAGCAAGGTTGGCACAGTATAGAAAGGCATTTAGGGCTCTTGTACATAGGGTCGCTGTGAGTTGCAAACGACTCGATAGCACATAACAACAACTCTTATCTAAAGTAGACTGATTTTACAATGTATGCACTGCATTCCCCCCACCCCAGAAAAAAAAAAGGTTAGAATGAGAGAGGTACTGTAAAGGCTGATTTTCTCTTCTTCTACTGAAAACTTCCGCTAGGCCACCAGAGCTCCCTACTGAAAATCTACTGGATTAAAAAAAGCAGTATATTATTGAATGTTTCTTTTCTGGAGCCAGTAAAACAATGAATAAGGAAATGAGTATTTTATATTTCACTTGCCAAGACCTCAAATACCAAATTATAAAGCCTACTTAAAGTTATTATGATAATATAATGCTTGGTGTGTGACAATATAAATGTTATTAAAAATATCTAATTGTTAGTGTTTAAATTAATCTCAAAATACAATAAATAAAGCTCCAAATTCCAAGTGTTATTTCTTGGTATGAATCCTATTTTGAGAGAAATGTCAGTTTATGATAAGCTTAAATCTCTGCATCATATATTGTTTTCTTAGCCACTGCCGGACACTGAGTTGATTTTAGAATAGAGTTGTTTCCAGCTGTGTCAAGCTGTGTATTGAATTTCCTAGTACATAGGCCTGACTCAAGATAGCACAGTTTGTCCTGACTAAAGTGAAAAATATCTTCCACCAAATATTCTTAGTTATAAGTTTTTAAAACCAGGGTGAATCAGACTAGTTTAGATTCATTTGAACACATTTTTCTACAATATACCTAGAAGAGGTTTTTTCCTCAGTTGATAAATAATTTCTACTTGTAGAAATTTTGTGTTCAGTCTCTCAGATAGATTTATGATTTTTAAAGAATTCTGTATATAATTTGTTTGCTTTTGCATTGATTAATCATCATATGGGAAATCACTTCTGTTCTCTTTGTCCCTTGGCCATGTAGCAACAAGAAGAAATAATTTCAAAGAGAGGAGCGAATCGCCAAAGAATTCATGGTCCCGCTCTAAAACCATGAAACCTAGAAAGCCACAGCCATAAATATAGGCTGAGGTAATCCCACAGCCTTCCTTTAGTGTCCTGATATGATCTTTTACAAGCAATTCAATAAATATTTTATGTACTGGTCAAGAGGCAGAGCTGCTTTCCTACAGTTCAATCACTTATTCAATTCACAGTTAGATCACAATTCTTATCCAGAGGTGATGGCATTATAACTGTTTTGACTAAAGATCACTGTGTATATTCAACTGTCATGTGTTTTATGTACAAAAGTTCAAAGAGACCACCAAGTATTTTGCCTCATTTGTGATGGTAAGATTGAAGTTTGTTGTTTTGTATACCATAGAGTTGGAACCAATCCATAGCTGACTTTCTGGAAGGTTTTTAGAGGCAGTTAATCACTCCAAAAGAGACTGTCCATCTTCTCCCACAAAGTAGCTGGTGGCCCAACCCACATGCCTTTGGGAATGCAGTGCAGCATCTTGTCAACTAGGACACCAGAGCTCCCGACAACAAGGTCAAAGTTTAGCAAATTTTATTTTATTCTGTTGAAAGTATGCCAGAATACGTAAAATACTGATTCCCTCTATCTCAGAAATATAACTGATTTAGTAGAATTGTGAATTATTATTTTAGCTTCTATTAAGTCTCAAACATAGCTGTAGCTGCTTATTACCTATCACTTGAATACTCTGACCAGCATAAAGACCAGTGGAACGTTTTGTAAGGCATTGAGATAATCTTAATCTCCACAAACTAACTCATTAATAGTCAGAGACTTGATGTTTTTAAGACTGTGGTATTATTCTGCTATGTGCTTGGTGACTGGAAACTTATTCTAGTATTGACTGAGATTAGAGAGGAGAAGGGGAAAACTCAACTCACTATCTTAATTCAAGAAGGTCTTGTCTCTTTAACTCCAATAAAGAAATGATAAGTGGAACACTAGCAGCAATTTTTTAACCGTCTGATAAAATCTGTAAACTCTCCTTTCATGTTCCAGTATCATCTATTATATGCATACTCCAAACAGGAGAGTTTAGCAGTATTGTTACAGCAATCAAGAGCTGATTCTTGAAAGAATGGATGATGGCACTAGTCTAGTCTATTTCACTAGGAACGAGCATAGGACTGGTGAAGAAGAGGAATAACCATAGTGACATGGATTGCTAGAGTAACCACAATAATTAGCTCAAATAAAGCAAGGGTTGAAACTACAAAGGACGACTGTGCAGCATTGTGTTAGGTATGCTTATAAGTAGAAACTTTCTTGAGGTAACAACAATACTTCAAGCCATATTTGAACTAGCTATATAAAGATATTTATAACAGTGTGGCTCCACAATCAACACTCAATGGTATTCATAATAGTACAGCTCCAAAAGCAACATTCTTGGAACCAGCAGATAAGGAATCAAAAAATGAATTGCACTAGAAAAATCTGCTATCAAGTACTTCTCTAGAGACCTGAGAAGCAATGATGTCTGTCTGAAGTCTAAGATGCACCTTATCCAGGCCATTGTCTTCGCAATTACTTACTATCAATCAGACAGCTGGACAATGACTAAAGGTGACAGAAGAATTGATGGCTTTGAGTCTTGGTGCTGGAGAAGAGTCTTGAACATACCATAGATAGCCAAGAAAACAAATAAGTCTGCCTTGGATAGGGTGAAGCCAAGTTTCTCCTTGGAGGCTAGGATTTTGAAGCTCCATTTCACATACTTTGTGCATGTGGCAAGGAGAGGCCAATCCTTGAAGAATGACATCATGATTGGAAGGATGGAAGACAGTGCAGGAGAGGAAGACTCAGGACTCCAGGTGAGATGGATTAATGAAGTAACTGGCATAATGAGGATAGATGTGTTGGAGATGGTGAAACAGGTTCAGAATAGGACAGGCTTCATAGCTACTGCACATAGGGTGGATATAAGTTGCAGGCAAATCAATGGCACAAAACAATAACAACTTAGCGGTGCATTGACGAGAAACTTCCAGAATACAAACTGCATTCAGAAGAGGCCACAAAAGGACTTATACTGCTAGTGCCAGACAGATCTTTGCTGAAAGCAAATAGGAACAGAAAATTGTTTATTGTTATTTAATTGACTGTGTACAGGCATTTGACTATGTTGACCAAAATTTTGTATAATAGGATATTGACTAGGAATTGCAGAACACTTAATTATTGTTCATGCAAAACCTTTACCGAACAGATCAAGGGAACACTGTATGGTTTAAAATTAAGAAATATGAGTGTCTGAGCTATATTCTTTCTCTACACCTATTCAAACTGCATGCTGAACATTTCATTTGAGAAGAGGAACTGTATGAAGAATAATATGGCATCAGAATTAAAGAATGTCTTATCAACAACCTGTGTTATACAGATGACACAACTTTGCAGAAGATGTAGAAGACTTGAGCCAACTACAGTAAAAATGTTACTCTTTAGAGGCAAGGATGGAGATACTTCATCTCATATACTTATCAGGATAGGCCAGTCCTTGGAAAAAGACTAAATACTGAGAAAGATAAAGGGTCAATGAAAGAGAGGATGATCCTTAGTAAGATGAATTGATACACTGACCGTAACACTAGGCTTGAGCATGGCAGAGATCATGAGAATGGTACAGGATAGGTCAAAATCTTGATCCATTTTTCTAGGGTCACCATGAGTCTTAGTCAACTAGATGGCACATAACAACAACAGCAAAGACATTTTACTCATATTTGTATGTATTTACTATTTTTTCTAGGGATCATAAACTCTGTAATATTCCCAAAACTTATTTTTCCTAGACTATGCTTCAGAAGTTAGTGTGGATAGTCTGCTTGCATCAGTGTATCTTTATTCCATTTTTTAAAAAGGAATATTTTTATTTGAAGAATGTACTCAAAAGGGAAAAAAAGCGCAAAAAACCAAACAACCAAACCCCAACAATCTAGCATTACAGCCTCCTTGAATCCACAATTAATTTAACGTGGAACAATAAATTACTTATCATCTACCCTCCACAAACTAGACTCTGATAAATGAACCAACCAAATTTATATTTGTGATCCACAGAGATTAGCAAATACTCAGAACTCCAGAAGGTCTGAAGATTAACCTTTCTCTGATGTGTAGAATCCTGGGTAAATGTTTACAAGTACCTTAGGGAGTAGTATCAAGAGAGATTTATAGTAATATTTTCTTTCCCATCAAAAGGCTGCTGTTGGTTTTCACCGGATCTAAATCATGCGCAAGACTCGGTTTTCCAAATCACTCAATCTTGGGACCGGAACATTTTGAGATTAGTCCATGTTCATCAGCACTCTGATGATTAAGTATTAGTAGTACAACATGCCTCTGGAAAAGCTATGAACTTTGATAAGTAATGATAGTTATAGAAAGGTTCAGGCCTTTTGTTCATAGAGTCACTATGAGTCGTTCTCGACTAGATGGCAGCCAACCACAACAGCAACAGAGCTGGCATATAGCTTCTGAAACTCTAGACTCAGATATTCTTTACCAAAATCAAGGAGCACCATTGAGAAGATATTTTTACCTTCATGCTTCATTCTTAGGCTTTAGAGGGAAAAAATATATAATTGATATATTTGGTTTTTGTTTTGTTGTTATTATTATTTTAGAATGATGACTTTTCTCTTAATTAATATATTTCTAAGCCTTACAGAAAGGATTGTTTTGTAGATACTCAAACAGAATACACACACACACACACACACACACACACATAACTTAAAGGTAAATATGATAAATGCACTTTAATACTTTTTTTTTTACTTTAATACTTTAATTTCTCAGTTTTTTAAATAAAATTTGTATTTTAATTGTGATTTTAATAAAAGTTTACAAAAAAGATTTTTAATCATTCATTGTTGCACATTTTTAATTTCTTCTCAAATGTTTGAACATTTTTTATGTCTTATCAAGTGTATCTCAATTTCAATTAGTATATGCTATCTTTGAATCTAATTTCGAGTCCACTAGCTTATCAGCAATATTACTCTCCATTCTATCACTATAAATATTGAAATTACAGTAAAAGTTTGATAAATTTAGCTCAATATGGGATTTGATCACTCCTAATCTATGAAATAAGTGGCAGAATCTCTTTCCACTCATATAACCTGGGTTTGTTGCTGTTGTTGTTATGTGCTGTCAATTTGACCCTATGAAAAATGAATCTGAACCTTGCGCTATCGTGAGCCGATCTCACCATCTCTAACACGCCTGATCCCTTTGCCACAGTCACTGTGCCAACCCATATGATCAAGGGTCTTCCTTTCTTACACTATCCTTCTACACTTCCCCATATGATGCCCTTCTCCAAGGACTAGCTCCTTTCAACATTGTGCCCAAACTATGTGAAATGGAGTTTCAAAATCTTTGTCTTTAAGGAACAACCTGGTTTCGACCTCTCCAAGACAGGTCTTCTTGTTCTCTTTTTAGTTCGTGGCACACGTTTAATACTTTTATCCAGCAAAGAAAGAACTGAAGAACAATTTCAAGGCTCATCTTGTAATACTTGAAGTCTGCTATAAGAAAAACATTGAAATATACAAGAAGCATCATAGAAGATGGAGAAAAAACACAGAGTCACTGTACAAAAAAGAATCAATCAACATGGAATCATGAACCAACGGTAATGAAGGAAGAAGTTCAAGCTATACTGAAGGCATTGACAATAAACAAGAATTGGTGATATATGAATTGAAGTGTTTGAGGAAAGAGATGCAACCTTGACATACTCACCAGACTGTCAAAAAAATGGGGAAGATTTTATGTGACCAATTAATTGAAAAAGATCTTTATTTGTTCCTGTTTCTCAAAAAAGTGATCAAATAGGATGTGGGACTTATCAAACAATATTACTAACATTACATGCATGTAAAATGTTACTGAAGATCATTAAAAATAGGGGAGATTGTGTGCCAATGAAGGAGTTTTTCTTTTGCTTTTCATGGAGAGGTGCGAACTGGGGTTGGGGATGGTGTGGGCCGGAAGAAAAGTGCGACAATGAACGACTGGAATTCCAATATCTCTGTAGATGTTCATTGAAATGAATTTAAAAAAAAAATAGCTATAAGAAAGCATTGACCAAGAACTACCAGAAGCTCAAGTTGGATTTAAAAGAGGTCATGGTGACAGATATATCATTATTGATGTCAGATGGATCCTGGCTGAAAGCAGAGAAGAACAGAAGGATGTCTATTTGTGTTTTGTTTACGGCTATTTAACTATATTTTAACAAATTATGGATAACAGTGAAAAGTATGGATATTCCAAGAGACTTAATTGTGCTTGGGTGAATCCTATACCTAGACTAAGAAATCATTATCTAAACAGGGTAAGGGAACACTACATTGTGTAAAACTGAGAAAGTTGTGAGTGATGCCAGAATTCTTTCTCCAAATCTATTTGACTTGTATGCTGAGTAAACCATTTGAGAAGATAGACTTCATTGTGAATAACGTGATACCAGATTTGAAGTATGAATTGTTAACAATCTGTGTTATAGAAATAACACAACTTTGCCTTCTGAAATTAGAAAGACTTAAATGTTTAATGCAGAAGATTAAAGTTTATAATATGGATTACATATCGACATTATTTAGACAGAAATCCTCATTACTGAGCAAATAGGTAACATCATGATAGATGGAGAAAAGATTGAAACTGTCAACAAATGCATCTTGCTTGGTTCCACAGTCAACATCTTTGGTACTTGCAGTAATGAAATCAAAATATGTGTTGCATTGGGGAATTCTGTTGTCAGGGACCTCTCCGTGGTGCTCAGGAGTAATGATGCCAGTTTAAAGACTAAGGTACATCTGATATAAGCCATGATCTTTTAAATTACTTCCTGTTCATCTGAGAACTGGATAAATAAGAATGACAGAATAAGAATCAATGCCTTTGTGTTATAGTGTTGGAGAAGTGCACTGAATTTCCCATAAGCTGTCAAAATATCAAACGAATATTTCTGGGAGAAAGTACAACCAGAATGTTCCTTAGAGGCAAAGATGGTGAAACTTCCTCTCACATACTTTAGGCATGTAGTTATGAGGGACCAGCCCTTTGGGGGGGAAAAAAGAAGAAATATGCTGGGAAAGGTAGAGGACCAATGCAGAGAAGACTCTCAACAAGATGGGTCGACATAATGTCAATGGCAGTGGGCTCTAGTATATTAAAATGATGAAGATGGCTTAAGATAGGGCAAGACTTCTGTTGTTCATAGGGTTACTACAAGTTATAGTCACCTTGATACCACTTGAAAGCAACAGATGTCAAAGTATTAAACTTTATGTGAGGTTAGTTACAGAGATGTTTCTAGTCTTCTCTCAGAATTTCAAACTTTGAATTACCTTAACGTTCTATTAAACACTCCATCACATTTATTTCATATATTCCTTATTTGTGCAATAATGATCCTCTGTGCCTGGAGGTTACTTGCCAATTAAATATTTTCCTTCAGTCACTCATTGCATAATTAAGCAGAAAGTGTACTTCTGGTTCTATGCATCACCATGCTAGTAATATCTTCATGGAAATCATACCTAACTGGTTCAGATAGCCAAATTCAAATTACCATTTTTTTTTCTACTTACAGCCTCTTCTGGTACCAATTAGAGCTTCAATCAGGATTTTCCTCTTTTTTTACAATACTGTATCTACCCTAACTAGTTTAAGAAGCATGTTTTTGCTTAAAATTTATGAAACACCTTTTAGAATTTTTGATAAGACTGCAGAAAAAAAATTAATTACTTATTCATAACTGAATCTCAGCAGTAACTGGCCTCTAGTTCTTAATACAACTGGTTGTCTGAGGGAGCTATTAATGTCCAGAGATGATGTGCAATTACTACAAACACAAAACTTCTCAGAAACCTCCCAAGCCATGCTGAATTTTCTATGAGCCAATCGGTATATACTCTTTTTTTCCCTTTCTTGTTACCAATGTCGCTAGTGAGTTACTATACACCAAAATCTCTATGCTAGAATCAAATAAAAAAAATCCCACTAATAAGCCTTTGATTGTTCGAACCAGCAGAAAACTAAAACTAGTGATAGTGAATCCTCTTTTACTCCTCACTAAAAAACAAAACAAACAAACAGAAAACACACTTAATTGACCAAGCATCGATCACTTCCAAAAATATACTTTCAGGAAAGTCTCACTTACGAAGCTTTTCTTTCTAGTCTTTGAAGTTAAAGAAAGCACAAAGCAACAGTTACATTCTATTAATTATTTTTAGCACAGGAAGACAAGACAAAATATTATAATGGAATGTGCAGAGAGCTGAAATTGGAGAATAAAAAGGGAAGAACTGTCTCTCTACATGTCTCAAGCTGAGAGAACAAAAAAAATTGATTTGACTTGAGTTAAAATACGAAAGATGTCATGGGTAATATAGTGAATGACCCAGAAAGCTTTAAAAGAAGATGGAGAGAATACACAGAAATATTGTACCAGAAGGATACTCATTGATACTGAAAAATTTCAGGAAGAACCATATAAGCAGGAACCAATGGTAATGAAGGAGGAAGATGAAGCTACACTGAAGGCAGTGGAAAAAAAAAAAGACCCCCAGCAATCAATGGGACACCAATTGATTTATTTTAGTTAAGAGAAGTAACCCTGAATGCAGTTAACAGTCTATAGAAGTAATGTGGAAGACAATTATCTGGCAAATGTATTGGAAGAGGTTCATTTTTGTTGCTATTTCTGAGAAAGGTGATCCAATAAACTGGAAATTATTGAACACATCTTTAATATCACATGCAATCAAAACACTGTTAAAGATCATTAAAAACCAGCTATAAACTGTTGTATATAGTTAGAGAACTTCCAGAACTTCAAGTAGAATTTAGGAAAGCCTCTGACACCAAGGATATCATGGCTGATGTTAGATGGACACTGATTGAAAGATAAGAATACAGGAAGAATGTCTACTTATGCTTTATTAACTGTGCAAAGACATTTGATTGTATGGATTATAACAAATTATGACTAACATTAAGAAGAATGGGAATCATACAGCATTTAATTGTTTCTTGTTGTTGTTGTTGTTGTTATGTGCCGTCGAGTCATTTGCAACTCATAGCGACCCTATGTACAACAGCCCTAAACCGTGCTCTATCCTGTGCCA
>NW_006399937.1:5820732-5854259 GCF_000299155.1 Elephantulus edwardii | reverse complement strand
CTTGCTCCTCAGTTCCTTGAGCTTAAGAAATGGTGAACGAGTTCGGCCCTTTTGATTTTCCAACTCTAGCTCCTCACACATTTCATTGTAGTATTTTGCTTTGTCATTCTGTGCTGCCTTTTGGAATCTTCTATTCAGCTCTTTAGTGTCTTGGATTCTTCCTTGTGCTTTGGCTTCTCTACCTTCCAGTGCAATCTTCAGAGTTTTTTCTGACATCAATTTTGGTCTTTTCTTCATCTTCTGTCTTTGTAATTACCACCTGCACTCTTCCTGGATGATACATTTAACATCCTCCCACAACTCTACACAAAACTTATTCCTAAAAAAAAAAAAAGTGTAAAGAGCTGGAAAAAAAAAAAAAAAAAAAAAAAACCAAACTTATTCCTAGACCAAGAGGCTGTAGTGCAACAGAGCAAGGAAATATTACATTATTTAAAATCAAGAAAAGACTGTGTCAGGATTGTATTATCTCTTCATACCTATTCAATTTGTATGCTGCGCAAATTATCTAGAAGCTGCACTCTTTGAGGAGGAATGTGGTATCAGGATTGGAGGAAGGTTTATAAATAACCTGTGTTATGAAGATGACATAATCTTGCTTGCTGAAGATGAGGAGGACTTGAAACAATTGTTTCAGAAGATCAAAGAATAAAGTCTTCTATATAGATTGCATCTCAACATCAAGGAAACAAAAATTCTTGCCACTGGACCAATAGGCAACATCATGATAGATGTAGAAAAGATTAAAACTGAGAACAACTTCAACTTACTTGGAACCACCATCAACACATTTGGTATCAGCAATCAGAAAATAAAAGGCATATTGCATTGGAAAAATCTGCAATTCAGGAACTCTCTAAATTATTGAAGAGTAATGATGTCAGTTTGAGAACCCAGGAGTATCTGATTGAAGCCATGGTCTTTCTGATTGTTTATTATGCACTTGATATTTGGGCAATGAATAAGGATGATAGAAAAATAATTTATGCCTTTGAGTTGTACTGGTGGATAAGAGTACTGAGCATTCCGTGGATGGCCAAAGAAACAGGTGGTGATTTCATGTGGCCAAATGCAGTCCTATGAATGTAAAATATTCTTTTGCTTTGGTGTCCTCCATAGGAAGTTGCAGTACTAACCCAAAAGTGACACCTCTCAGGCAATTGAAATCCACCAGGAGCTCTGGGTAGTCTCCTCTGTGCAATTTACAGCCTCAGACAATCTGCAGGAGGTTTAGTCATGAGGTTCTGATCATACTATAATGGGTGAGCATTTATGTTTATGTTGAATTTAACAATACCAACAACAAAATAAAACTCAGGGCCGTTCAGTCACTTCCAACACATTTGCAACCCTTCAGTGAGTTGCTGAGGCTATAAATTGTAACTCTACATCTTTCTCCCATGGAAATGCTGGTGAATTCTAACCACAAGATGTACAACAAGATTGTACAGCTCAGCAACATTAACAGTTATCCATGTACAAACTGATGGCTTAAAAATACAAATTATTTCCCCAAAGTAGAGAGTGTTGAATGGACACATTTGGTGGTTTTCTTCTGGACTATGTCTTGGATTTTGGTCAGATTCTGTTGGAGTTGCAGTCATCTGAAAATCTGTTGTTAAAATTAGAGCAAGAATAAGAGCAATGTGGAAAGGTCAAGTCTGACCTAAAATTCAAAACGGGGAAATTGCTCCCATTAAGAGCAACCAAGACAAAAACCACTTTTCATGATTATATCCATGTCTTGTCATGATCCTGCACCTTCTTACTGGGTACAAAGTCTGTTGTAGTGAACACAAGACTTCATAGAACCATACTCACTGGCTATAAGGCTTGTATGTTGTTATGATTTGCCATTAAGTCACCTACAACCCATAGTGACCCCATATATAACAGTTCTGATACCTGCTCTCTCCTGCTCCAACCTTACTGTCTCCGACACACCTATCCCCATTTCCCTCCTCCCTAGTCATGGAGTCAATCTTTCTTGAGGGTCTTTCTCTTCTGTGCTGTCCTTCCACCCTCCCAAGCATAATATCCCTCTCAAAAGATTGGTCCCTCTTGGCAACTTGCCAAAAGTATGTCAGAAGGAACTTCAGAATCCTTGTCTCCAAGAGACAGCCTGGTTTCACTCTCTTTAGGATGAACTCTTTTGCTCTCTTAGCAGTCCATGGTATATTCAATATTCTTTCCCAGAACCACAGTTTAAAGGCATCAATTCTTCTATCATCCCTAGTCATTGTCCAGCTTTCTGATGTGTAGCATGTAATTGCGATGAGCATGGGTAAGGATCAGGTACACCTTAGTCTTGATAAGGACATTGCTTTTTAGTACTGTGGGGATGTTCCTGACAGCAGACTTTCCCAATGCAATTTGTATTTTGATTTCCTGGGTGCTGGTACCAAGAGAGTTGATTGTGGAGCCAAGCAAACCAAAGTTGTTAACAATCTCAATTTCTTCACCATCTATCATGATACTTCCAATAAGACCTGTGATAATAATCTTGGTTTTCTTAATGTTCAGCTTCAATCCATATTTAAGGCTGCAGTTCTTGACCTTCTACAGCAAGTGCTTCAAATCCTCCTCAGTTTCAGCAAGCAAGGTTGTGTCATCTGCATAATGCAGGTTGTTGTTGAGTCTTCCTCCAATCTTGATGCTACACACTTCCTCAAAGAGCCCAGCCTCCTAGGTAATCTGTTCTGTATATAGATTGAAAGAGTATGGAGGTAGGACACATCCCTGGTGTACACCCTTCCCAATTTTGAACCACGCAATGTTTCCTTGTTCTGTTCTAATGACTGCCTCTGAGTCCAAAAATAGGTTTTGCATAAGCTATCAAACATTCTGGGATTCCCATACTTCTCAGAGTTAGCAACAGTTTGTTGTGATCCATTAGTCAAATGCCTTTGCACAGTCAAAGAAACACAGATAGACATTCCTTGGTACTCTCTGCTTTCAGCCAAGATCCATCTAACATTAGCTATGATATCCTTAGTAATACTGTATAAAAGGAAAAGTACAATACTTCAGGCTAAAAATCTTAGTGAACCACAGAATACAATTCTCAGTAATCCCACAGACCAAAGAGCTTCCCTTTTATGTTCCCTATTATGTTAACATAGTAAAATCTCTGGCACAGCAACCTTTGGCCTGAAGGACATGTGTTGCACTGCATTCTCTGCTTTCTCTTCCTCCCTGTAGGTGAGGTTTCCCTTTCTTCCCAATATCTGCTCTATTTAATGGTGAGGGTAACATGTCCCCTTTGTGGATAGACCAATATGCCTTATTTTCATAAACAAGAAGTGGCTTATGTAGCTGTTGCTAATGTAGGCAGACCAGCATGTTTTGAGGGAAAGCAAAATTGAGGCAGCTGGACCAGATTAAAGACAATGGTTGAGGGAAGCCAACATTTTTAGCAACAGACCCATTAAGCATCAGTTGGACATAGAAGATGATTCACTCAAGTGCTTGCCAGTTAATGATAACTTTGTATTGAAGTTAAAGAGAGCCTGTGGATCAGACCATGCATTTCTCTATAATATTTAAGGACGGCATGGTCAACTCCTACAGAACCCTGCAAAGAATCAATATTCCAAGTATATAAATAAAAGTAACACTATTTTTTTTCTTAAATAATTCACCATTGAAAGTCATGCAATGTCACTTATGCTAACATTCAGTAATCAAAGTGACACATGCTGAGATACATTTCTGGAACATAAGAATACAGATAAATTCAGAAAGAAAATATATCATTAGCAACTCTCCTTCACAACCATAGTAGCTTTTAGGTAATCTTATTTTGAAACCTGTGAAATGAGATATTATGGTCAATTGTACAATTAAAATGAGTATTAAATAATATGATTACAATAATTTCAAAATTTATTTTGTCTACATGGTCAGAATGCTATTTAAAAGCTTACGCCCTATTCTGCAGAGTAGATGGCGTAGGATACAGGAAAACAATAATCTTTTTCTCATTTAAGGGTCCTATTATTTTTTTGTATGTACTCTCATATTTATTGCTGTGTTATTGACAATAGCAAAGAGATGGAAGCAATCCAAATATCCATCAACAAATCAATGGATAGAGAAAGTATAGTACATTCATGCAATGAAATAATAGGCAATAATGAAAAACAAATTGTAAACATTAAACAACTTGGAAGAGCATGAAGGACAATATACTAAGTGAAATATCTCAGTCACAAATGGACAGATACTACATAACACCACTTATGAAATAGAAGAGATGGGGAAGGAGTTTGGGGAGAGAATGAGAAAAGAGTGGATTAATAATAAGCACAGAATTAGACTAAGTGAGGGGAAGAATGGTTATAAATGAATACATAATTAGGCATTATATGTATGACAACAATCTGGAATAAGGGCTGCATTGTATGGCAGGCTGGGGGAGAGTCAAGAGAGCGGAAGAAGATTTTCAACAATGAGTTTTTAAAATATTTTATATAACAACAATGACTATTAAGTGTCAGTAGTGAAATCACATAACTCAAAATTAAATTCATTTTCATTATGTTTTAGTATTAAGTTGAGAACATCCACTTAAAATTTTAAAGTGAATTTGCACACTTATCTTTATTTCTGTGTTATTCACAATAGCAAAGAGATAGAAGCAACCCAAATGCCCATCAACAAATGAATGGATAGAAAACTGTAGTATATTCGCATAGTGGAATACTGTGCATCACTTAAAATCAATGAACTCATAAAATATTACACAACGTGGGTGACCCTGGAGGACACCATGCTGAGTAAAAATCTCAGTCACAAAAGGACAAACACTGTATAACGCCACTATTATAAAACAAAACTGACATGGGAGTTGGGGGAAACAAAGGGAAAAAGGGATCAATAATGAACAGTGCATTGGGACAGATGAAGAAAAGAACTGTTCAAAAGGAATACCTGACTACACACCATTTGTATGACAACAGCACAGAACAAAAGGCACACGACACAGTGGACTGGGGGAGAGAGAAGATCCTATTCTTAAGTTGGCTGACATCACTAATAGTGATAATGCCCAAGGAAACAAATAATTAACATTTATACAATAAAAAATAGGTATTGAATTCACTGTTGTTAACTAGAGAAAACCCAATAAAAATCATACATATACATTACTATGCATGAGAGGGCTGGTCAATGACTAAGGATGACAGAAGAAGAATCGATGCCTTTGAATTGTGGTGCTGGAAGAGTCTTGAACTGACATGAAAACAAATAGGTCTTTCTTGGAGAGGGTGAAACCAAGTTTCTCCCTGGAGGCTAGGATTTTGAAGTTCCATCTCTCATACTTAGGGCATGTGGCCAGGAGAGATTGGTTCTTGGAGAAGGACTTCATGCTTGGAGAGGTGGAGGGAGAGGAAGACACCAAACGAGATGGATTGATACAGTAACTGGGGCAATAAGGGTTGGTGTGTCAGAATAAGTAAGATTGATCAGGGTAGGCTTCAGAGTTATTGTACATAGGGTCGCTATAAGTCACACGTCACTCGATAGCATGTAATAACAACAACATTGATGCATATACTTACACATTGAGATGTATATTTAAACATTGAGATATATATCTATATTTACATTTACATTTATCTATTATCTATCTATCTATCTATCTATCTATCTATCTCTTTTACAGTGTAAAATGTGATAATCCTTTCAAAATGGTAAAGAGCTAATCCTTTCAAGCTGTAAGCTCCAAGAACATGATTCACAGCTGCCCTTGCAGTGAGGTTTCAGTGGCTGTAAATATCACGGGTGGAGATTGTTCACCTTTCTCCCATGGAGCAGCAGGTGGATCCAAACCTCTAGTTTTGGGGTTGGCATTGCAACTTCCTACTCATTAGGCCAACAGAACTCTCGATATAAAAATATATATAAACAAAAATGTAAATACTGAAAAATTAAAGTGAAAAGAGGAAAGGGACAATCCTGTCAATCTGTAAAATTCCAAACATGGGTAAAACAGTAAAATAAACAAAACAAAATATAGGTGAGGCTCAAAATCTATTGTAGTCAAAAAAGTAGTCCAGAGAAGTTCTTTAAAATTAAAAGAGAGTCAAAAGAAGTTCTTTAAAGTAAAGGTCTATTTGGACTATGGCACACTGTATCGCATTAGACTATATTGAACTCTTATTTTGAACACGTAAATGGCTGTGAAAGAGCATGATAGATTTTTTTTTTTACACATGCACTCCAGTGCCCAGATTTGCTGAAGCATTATGCTCCCAGTCAATAGTACCCTTGTAGCTTGTTTGTTTAATTGATTGCAATGCTATGTCAACCTTCATGACCAAAGCATCAAATATTTGCAGACTGGAACACACAGCATTTGGAACAACTTAATCCTCACTGCAATGCTGCTGCAGATGCTGCAGTTTACACAATATATCAGTGAGGCAGGAGCTCAAATTTACTAAATTAAACAGGGCTTTGTCCACAGACTCCACAAGTCCATCAACATTACTGAGAGTTGTGATTTTAAAGAAAACAAACAGAAATACTAGGCTTTTCAACTCATTTATATTCCCAAGTGGTTCTTTTTAATTAATCACTCAGAATTAAATGATCCAATAAAAGGAGGACATTTGAAGAGACAAATTTATTTTCTAGTATAATGTTTCACCTCTAAATATTCATCTGCAATTAGTTTTAAATTAATTTTATTCATTTAAATACAACAAACAAACATGAAATGGAAAATTGTTTTTGTTAAGAAGCATCACATATGTCAATATGCTTAGCAATATTCACTAGTACTTTAACAAAGAAAACAGGCCCTGAGAGTTTATATTTAAAGTTTTGGCAAGGTGGCATTATTGGGAGCTGAATTAACTCAAACGTTGTTATCCTGTAGTCAGTTCCAACTTATAGTGACCTTTCACTGGTTTTCTGTGGCTTTCAATGGTAACAAGAGACTTTCCACTTTTCTTCTGATAAGTTATTGGTGCATTTCTATTACTAAAGAAGTGCAACTTTTAGGTATTTAAGAGTGCAATTTGCAATACTACCAAAGTTTCTAGACAAGAAACTTAAAGCAATTCTAGCTGTACTACTGCCTCCAAAAGAGCAAAGAATACACTGAAGCTACCCTGTGGTTGTGGTTTTTATTCAAGTTTGTTAACGTTGTTGTTGATTGCCTTCAAGTCAAGCGGAACGACTCATAGCGACCCTATGAACAAAAGGCCTAAAGCCCCTCTACAACTATTGACATTTATCAAAGTTCATAGAGTTTCTGGAGGAAGTGGATACCACTCCTGCTTCCAAACCTGTCATTGTATGTTTTTGTTGTTATGTGCCATTGAGTCACCTGCAATGTCTAGTAACAGCTCTGAACCCTTCCCTATCCTGAGCCAATCTCACTAATTCCTACACACCAACCCCCATTGCCCCTGTTACTGTTTCAATCCATTTTATCTGGACTCTTCCTCTCCTGCACTGTTCATCCAACCTTCCGAGCATGGTATTCTTCTCCAAGGACCAGTCTCTCCTGGCCACGTGCCCAAAGTATGTGAGGCAGAGCTTCAAACTCCTAGCCACCAGGGAGAGACTTGATTTCACCTTCTCCAACACAAACCTATTTGTTTTCTTGGCAATGAATGGTGTGTTCAAGACTCCTCTCCAGCACCACAATTCAAAGACATCTATTCTTCTGTCATCCTTAGTCATCATCCTACTCTCTAACAAGTAATTGAGAAGACCATGGCCTGGATTAGGTACACCTTTGTATCTAGACTGATATTGTTGCTCTTCAGCCCTCTGGAGAGGTCCATGACAGCAGATTTTCCCAAAGCAATTCTTCTTTTGATTTCCTGACCTCTGGTGTTAAGAGTGTTGATTGTGGGGGGGGGGGGAAAGAGTGTTGATTGTGGATCCAAGTAAGTTGTAATTGCTAACAACCTCAAACTCTTCTCCATCTAATAGAGTTCTGCCAATTGGCCCAGTGGTGAGAATCTTTACCTTCTCGATGTTGAGCTTCAATTTATGTTGAACATTACAGTCCCTGACCTTTTGCAGCAAGTGCTTCAGGTCTTTTTCAGTTATAGCAACCAAGATTGTGTCATCTGAATATCGCAACTTGTTAATGAGTCTTTCTCCAATCTTAATGCCACACTCCTCCTCATAAAAGTCCTGCTTCCCAAATGATCTGTTCGGTGTACAGATTGAAAAAGTATGGGAACAGGATGCATCCCTGACACACTCCTTTCCTGATTTTGAACCATGCAGTGTTTCCTTGTTCTGTTCTAAGGACTGCTTCTTGGTCCAAATGTAAGTTTCATATAAGCACAATCAAGTGTTCTGAGATTCCTATTTTCCTCAATGTCAGCCACAATTTATTGTGATCCACACAGTCAAATGTCTTGCCTAATCAAAGAAACACAGATAGACATTCTTTTGGTACTCTCTGCTTTCTTTCAAGATCCATCTAATATTGGCAATAATGTCCCTAGTGCAATGAGCTCTTCTAAACCCAGCCTGTATTTCTAGTAGTTCTGTCAATGTACTGTTGAAGTCTTTTCTGGATAATCTTCAACAAGACTTTGCTAGTGTGTAATATTACTGCTATTGTTTGATAATTTCTACACTCTGTTGGGTCACCTTTTTTTGAGGAATGGGAATGAGTATGGATCTCTTCCAATCAGTTGGCCAAGTAGTTGTCCTCCAGATTTCTTGGCACAACTTGGTGAGCACATGCAGGGCAGCATCTGTTTACAGAAATGTGTCAGTTGGTATTCTATAAATTCCTGGGTCTTTATTTTTTGCCAAGTCCTTCAGAGCAGCCTGCACTTCCTCCTTCATCACTACTGCACATGGATTTCCATTCATTTATTGCTGCACATTTTCCTCCCTGCCCACCCTCCCCCTCCAGTTCATTTTTCTCTTTGAAAAAAAAATTCTCCCATTGTTATATAATCCCCTCTCCCCCAATTTATTATGCAGCTCTTAATCTGGACTGTTTTCATGCAACTAATACTTAATCATATATTCTGTTTAAACAATTCTCTCCCTCATCTGTTTCAATGCAGTGTTCATTATTTATTTCCCCTTTTCTTAGGTTTTCCTCCCAACCCCGATGTCAATCCTGTTTTATAACAGTGCCATTACGCAGTATTTGTCCTTTCGTGACAGGCATTTCACTCAGCAGAACATCCTCCAGGGTCACCTATTTTGTATAATATTTCATGTATTCCTTATTCTTCAATGCTGCATAGTACTCCATTGTATAAATACACCACAGCTTCTCTACCCATTCATTTGCTGACAGGCACTTGGGTTATTTCCATCTCTTTGCAATAATTTTGCTTTGTTTGAAAAATCAGGATTGTTTCCAACTGAAAGATTGAATGAATACTCAACCTCCAATAAACGTTTTTAAAAATAATAATATTTTAAAAATTGGAGTCTCTTTCTCTCTCTCTCCCCCTTTTTTTTCTCTCTCTCTCCAAGTTATTCTGGATGGAAAGGATGAGGAAAAGGAGAGCTCTCAAAGATACTTGAACAGGGCATTACAATGATTGAGCTATTTTGCACTTCATTATATTTGTGGAGTTCTTAAATTTTATTACAGATACAACCAAGTAGAAGACAATGAATTTAAAACTCACTTTCCTTAACTGACTTAGTAAAAATACTGAAACTGCAAGTTTAACAGGAAGAGAGTTAATACATAAATGACAACCCCTCCCCTCAAAATGTTTGGTATTCAGGAGACTTCGCTGGTTTTCACTCTTCCCATAACCTGCACCTGTAACAATTTTTTATCAACAGGACTTCAGTATGAAGGGAATAACCCAAATCATGATTTATTCCTAAGGTGGAATGATCTGTAGGGAATGGTTCTGGCTGACAGAGAGCAGAGTCAGAGTAAATAATATCTTCTGTCAGCTGATTAAGTATGAGCCATCTGGCCTTTCTAAAAGGAGGCAGGATGTGTGATTAGAACCAGTGTTGTAGTAAAGCAGATGTTTGTTCAAATTCTGCCTTCTCTACTCATTGACTGTGTAAACTTTGGAAACAGTCTAATACCATGGAAGCTGCTTCCCCACCAATGAGATGAAATTGTCAGTGTCTGTATTTAGGGCTCCTGGGAGATTGGTGAATTAGTGTTTTGGGGTTTGTTTATTAATTCAAACCAACAGAGAGACTTTGAGTTAGAAATGCAGCTCCCTACGGACTAAGTCACCAGAACTCCCTATCTAAAATCTACCTCTTCAAGACAGCTTTTCCCTCAACACTCAATCCAAACTTTCAACACACCCTGTGACTCTACATTATTCGGCCTAGTAATCACTTAATATTTGAAATTATCTTTTTTTGTGAATGTGCTAAATATACACCTTCCTCCGTAGAGTGTATTTCCATAAAAGCAGACTACTGTTACTCATACAGTTCTTAGAGCAATTTTAAACCATAGTTGAACTTCATACAGACATTTGTATTGTGAATGAAAAGTGTCCAATTTAGACTGATCTAGATACATGGAAAAAAAAAGGTTTGCTGCAATTATAATCATGTTGTTGTTGTTTTGTGCCAATGAGTTGAAACTGACTCATAGCTGACTCTCCAGTGGGTTTTCAGAGACATTTAGTTAATCACAGAGTAAGAAAGTGCCCATCTTGGTTATAACAATGAACTTTCAAGTTGCTTTAGTACAAACTACTTACACCACACCGGACCCCCGACGTGCCCTGTGTTGTCCTCAGGTGCCCTGAATCAGGCTCCGACTCACTGAGATCCTGTGTACATCAGGACAAAGCCCTACCCAGACCAGCTGCTGGTAAGTTCGAACCACCAACCTTTTGGTTAGCAGCCAAATACTTTAACCACCCAGCCACCAGAGTGCCTCCCCAGTGTCCCCAAATTGCTGGGGCTAAATTCAAACATCTCTATTCTAAAGAAAGGGACAGCTATATTTAAGGCAGGTCTTTCAAAAGCTAAGCGTGCAAACACAAAGCTGTACATCAGTGTTCACTGCACACTATTCACAACAGCACAAAGAAGAAACAACTTAAATGTCCATCAACAGATGAATGGGTAAACAAATGTGGCACGTTCTGCAATGGAGTTTTGCTAACCAAAGCAAGAAATGAAGTCTCAGTGTATACTACAGCTCCCGTGGTCCTTGAAAACGTTACTGATTGAAACAAATCAGTCACAAAAGGACAAATAACTATATAAGATCATTATAAGGATCTAAGAGGGGGCAGAGGGGTGAGGATGGGTTGGGGTGAG
This sequence comes from Elephantulus edwardii, assembly GCF_000299155.1. NCBI lineage: Eukaryota > Metazoa > Chordata > Mammalia > Macroscelidea > Macroscelididae > Elephantulus > Elephantulus edwardii. Next base: position 5,842,997 of record NW_006399937.1, on the reverse strand, counting down.
AGTGTTAATTATAAGCAAGCACAATTTGATGGGTGGAGGGAGAGGTGGGTAAAGGGATTGGGGAAGATCTGGTGTGAAAAACAATATATATGATCTTTGTAAATAAACCAGTATTAAAAGGAAAAAAAAAGACAGTGCCCATCCTTTGAACTGTGTATCTTTGGGATTGCAACACAGCTTCTTACAATTAGGCCACCAGAGCTCTTATAATTTTGTTAGTATTATTATATTTATAAATAAGGTTACATTCAGGTGTGCTTAATATCATTACTAAACTTTTAAAGTTGAGTAATATTGTTACAGGTGTTTGAATCACATTTAAGATGTTTCGTATGAATTTAGGGTATTTGTTAGATATTTTAGTAAGACAAAGAAGCTCTGGTGGTCTAGTGGCAAGAAGCTGCACTGCAATCCCAAAGGCACACCGTTTGAGCCTATCAGATGCTCCGTAGGAGAAGGATGGGCAATCAATCACTTCCCAGGTGACTGACTGCCTCTGAAAACCCACTGGAGGTTCAGATATGGGTCGGTTCTGACTCAATGGTAAACAACAATAACAACAAGATAAAGAAGAGTGTTATGGCTGCAAGACAAGGGCTGATACATATCGTAGAAAAAATTGTCAAATTGATATTGACAAATAAAAGCAAAACCAAGAAAATCAGCAAAAAAACAAACCGACTGCCACAAATTAATTACAATTCAAAGAGTCTCTGTTAGTCAGATAGAACTCCCATGCTTTATTACCCTTGTGGAAGCAGAGTGTATACTTTTTATCCAATAGAGCTACTGTTTTGTTACTGCTATTTGCTATGCAGTCACAAAATACTTACAGTTAACCCTTTACTGGATTTTTCAAAGGCAATAAACTGCATGGAGGAGATTAAATTTAAACTGTGCACTTTTGGAATTGAAGTACAAGGTTTTTACCTCAGGCCACCAGAGCTTCAAAATAGAGTCGCTAGTGGGTTCATACCATTGAACATTTAGTTAGCAGTTGAATGCTTTAACCACAGCACTGCCAAAGTTCCTTCGCCAGTAAACATGCTGAATTATAGACTTTTAAGTTTAAAGGTTAAGATTTGGATGAACTGGAAAATTACTCATTTTCTATATCTTTAGACAACATAAAATCCTATATTTATGAATGGGTGCAGATATCCAGCCTGTAAGGGGTCTTAGTGGCACAGTGTATAACATGTCAGGCTGCTAGTGGAAACCTCATGGAAGATTGTCAAGTCAGAAATGACAATAGCAGTAGCTTTAGTTTCTGAGTTTTTAATCCAATTCTGTAATTTTCATATTTTTACAGTTTTTCCGAGTTACTTACATAACAACGATCAAGTACAGATTTGAGTCTTTTTCAATATATGAGAGTCAATATATAAATGGATCAAGTTAAGGAAAACATGACTCAACATTGGAAGAAAACAACACATAGATGTCTATGGCAATGATATCTACTCTCAAGTCTTTGGATACAATTGTCACAGTTTGTTCTCTTCTGATTTTTTTAAAGTTCAGTATTTAAATTCTACTCTCACAGCCTCTGAGAAAACCTACTTTGTTCTCTTACCTATGAGAATATAGTCATTTCCAAGTAATTTTGAGCATTCATTATTTTTTTTGTGGATTAAAAAATACCTCAAGATTGTACAAACTGATAGCATTTGTAGGTATATTAAAATAAATGAAAACATACTTATTTATTTATATAGATAAATTGACTAATGGTCACCACCTCTCAATTTCTCCCTTCCCTTGTCCTTTCAAATTGAAAAAAGAAATCTCAAAATCACGTCCCGGGATTGCTCTTGGAAAAGTCAGATTCCCTCTTGGTTGTTTTTCGCACATTGTTGCAAACCTGAAGGGGAAGATTTGGTTAAGAAAAGAGTGTTAGAATCTTGCTGAGGGTTCCATTGTAGAATAAACAGCCCCTAGTAGTTCATTCAATGCAGATCAAACCATGGACACATTAGTTATTGTTTAGCTGCCTGGGTTTAGGATGAAATTATCGGCTGTCCAGAGCACTAGCATTTTAGCTTCAAGTCCAGCTGTGCTCGTAACATAAGGCACAATGCTTCGTGCCATTTTCAACCATTTAACATGAAAAGAACATGCTGTAATCAAGTGTGGACTATTCAGCTGTGTCACGCTTGGATCCCGTTTCAAGTATCCTAGGAAACATGCCACTGAACGTTAAAGGGAAAAGAAAACACACAAAAAAATGCTCCTATACAGGCGGGGATACATTTTTCCCTATAAAACCTCATTTTTAATAACAATATTTTCATTTTTACTTGTCCATATGTCCATCACTTTGAGAAAATTGATCTGATGTTTTCAAATGCAAGTTACTATCAGGTTTCTAGATTTTCATCCATGGATTAGAAGCCAAAGAAAATCAGAAGCCTTCAAAATGCAATATTTAAGTCATCTTGTTTGCCATAACTCTTGAGGAATGGGACCCAGCTCTCAGCAAGAATAAGGTTACATGCTCCCTAAATAAATGCTAAAGTTAGGTGTGTAAAAATAATAAAACTAAAAAAAATGAGATCCTAGATCTATTAAATCTGAGATGTCTTCAAATAACAGCCTTAGCAATAAAATTCCATCCTGTATTCATATCACTGTTCTTGTGAAAATGCTAATTTCAAAATACAAATACTAAAAGTTGTGTTCTCAAAAGAACCTCTTCAAACACTATTTTGAGTACAAGTGAACAAGAAAGCATAATGTCATCATTTTTTAGATACTCTTAATGTGAAGATTCCTATTGATAAACTTGTTCGAGAGGGCAATGTTTTGCTGGAATTACTTTTAATCAAACACATTTCAATATAAATAAGAACTCATTTCAAGTAGAGAGAAATATGATGGGAAAATTTGTCCTTAGATAAGAAGGTAAGAGTCTTTCTGAGGAAGCATTCCGTGAGATTGATTGGCAAAACAGAACCATATATTAAAATATACAAAGCATCATGAAATAATGAAAGACTCAGCTGTTCTGCCCACAAAATGCCCCTTAAAGGATATCCAATCACATGTCTGAAAATTCAAGAGTGTTTATTACATTCCACATGTGGAGACTTTCTCCCTCAGTAGGAAGGTTGCAAGGGAAAAAGACCCAAGTCTCCCTCCCTAGTTGTTTTTATGGCTTTCCTGGGTGCCACTGTTGGGGTGGGGAGAGTGAAATCATGGTTGGTGGGTCGGGGGATCAGTCATGTGGGTCGGCTTTTGATGGGCTGGCTACTTTGCCTGCTTTTACCCTTTTTGAGTCACGTAGACACTAGTTGATTCTTTACTTTGCAAGGACAGATAAGACTCTACCCAGGGCATTTGTGTTTGCCTTAAGCTAAGAATTTTTATGGCCTGCTTCTGCTTCTGGTATTAATGGGAGGTTATATAAAAAAATGGGGTTTATGCTGTCCCCTCATCAGCAGCATTTAGTTTTGTGATTTACAAAGTCACCATGAGTTGGAGCCTACTCAATGACAATAACAACAACAAACTAAAAGAGAAGTTGCATATGTGTGTCTATTTTTTCTCACTAATAGATTGAAGACTTGGAAAACAGTTCGAAGAAGACATAGACACTGTTTGATGTAACATTCAAGACTGCTATATTCATGTTCAAGTCTACTTTTGATGCGAATAAAAATCATTCACCATTAGTATGCTTGTTTTTCTTGTTTGGAAGGAATCAGAAGTCCTGGTGGAGTTTTGGCTGGATTAACGCAAAACTCTAAACTTACAGAATTTCAGTGTACTTATGTATATATTTGACCTAACAAGACAGTGTCTAACTCAGAGAGTTTTTATGGTAATACAAACCAAATCAGAAAGCATTATGTAAAAATATATTGCCAACTTTAAGTAGGCATGAGAATGTGATATGCTATCATAATTAGAAGGTTAAAAACTATGAAAAAATGGATTGTACTTGAGAATAACTTTCAAGATAGCAAAAAAATTATTTTCTTTACTGACATGTTTCTAGTACATACAAAACATGCTTTGAAATCATTAAATAACTATAAAATTAAGAGGCAATGATTAATTTGTCCTTCTCTCTAAAAAGCCTGTAAACACTCATATTTGTTGAATTTCTGCCTAAAAGTACTTTGTGCCTGAAAGCAGATAATTTTAAACTTATTTTTTTAATTGAGAAGCATAATTACATTATTTGATCTTTCCCTATAATTAAATATTAGCAAAACTGTTAATTTTCATGTAAATATGTATATTCATATAAATGTTAAGTTAGGCTAGTAAAAACATGAATAAAAATTAAAAGTTTGGGTCTGGTTTACCAGTACTACTCTTTCTACACATTTAACCTTGCTAACAAAATTCCTAATTGCCAAAATGGCCATATTATTATAGTATCTTCACATATACACACACCAACCCCCTCCCATACTATTGTCGGTCTTATTTTTAAATATGACCTTACAGTACACTATTAGAGAAAAGTCAATCTCACTTTTAGTACTGGAAATGTGAAACCATTCTAACATATTCAGGATTTCTCCCTCATTTGTTTTGTCTTTTAAAAATACAAGTTTGGTCCCAAAGAATAGGCAACTTCCCCTTCCCCCCTCCCCCCCACCGCATGATAACTAAGTTTACACAATAATAGTCTTCCGGAAATAAAAGGTACGCCAGATAAACATCACATTTGTGATAAATTTTCTAAGAATTGCTTTGAAACTTAACTTTCTACTAGCAATAAAATATGTCTACATAATTCATGGTATAAGTGAGTATGCTATGAAGATATTTAAAATATTTAAATAACTATTTCACAGGACTTCTAGCACTTGAGAAGAAACATTAAATTGTCATACCATTTATAAATCATTTTTATACATGTGTGTGAAAACAGAGCACCTAAAGGACTGTTTCCTCATACCATATACATGTATATATAGAACACAGCCTTTAAAAGTATTTTTGAACTATTAAAATGGAAACCACTATAATCCTCCCAATATCCACATCTGCACACATACTCCGTAAAATAGTGAGGTTTCAACATAACTTATCGTCATTCAGAGAAGAAAATAATACATCAATTATATCTTTCTTTGTCCCATAGAAAGGAGCAGAATCCTCAGTGTCAGCATCAGACACTTGGTCCTTCCTTTATAATCTCTCCAAAGATGTGCATAGTAAGAATTGTATCTGCGGGCTTTGGTGAGGATTCCTGGAAGAATAATTCTTAACCGTCTCTCAGTTGGGTTTTGGCAAAGAACAGACCATTGAGGCTGGTTTTCCTTGGGGAATAGTCACAAGTACTTGTCCATTTGAATGATAGTCCTGATGAAATGTCTAATTGATTGAACTGCCTGGTGTTTATTATTCTAATAGTCCTGAAGAAAGCCTGGATGATTCTCCATTAACCCACAATGAAACTCTAGGGGAGCATTTCCATAGCACTTCAGAGCTTGTTAACCTAAAAGTAATTGGGCATATAAATTTGGAGGGTCTTATTTGTTCTGCCAGCACTAAGTGAAGAAAGAATAGACATATTTACCCGAATTAAATATCCTATTCAAAGAAAATCTGCAATAATCCAGAGTCCTGAGGGAAAAAATCTTGGAGAGACACCAATGCACACCCTTGAGTCCTTATACTACTCTCATTTGTTCACAAAAAGTGAAATAGAACTGTTCTCTAGAATTTGTACCTTTTTTCTTATAGTAGACAAGGCAGCAAATAAGTCAGAATAAGAATTTTCATTTTTAGCATTCTTTTCCATCTTATATCTTTGTGCAGGTAATATCAGACATCTAGAGCAAAATAGAGGTAGGAAGGTGAAGAGATGGCATCAGAAAAGTGAGCAAGGGAGTGATAAGCCATTGAATTAAAACTTTCTAACAATTTAGCATTAATAGGTAAGAAGCAGTATTAATTTCAACAATGGAAGGGAATACTAGGAATTGGGACAACTCTGCCATGATGTGATCCAGGATAATTTTGCTTAAGAGTCATGATGTGTTTGTTACTGTATTTTTAATAGATCCATATTTTACTTTAGGTTCTCATCTGGGGAGTGCCTTAAGTAGTTGTGACCTACAGTGGCACATTTGTTCTTTATATATCCTCTTCCAGATATTACATTAGCAGACTGACAACCACCACATATGATGTGTACGTAGTGACTCAATTCATTAGTCACTGGGACTAACAAGAAATCAGATTGTTCTCATTCTCTAGAATATTGGGAAATGAACTAGAGCAAGCATCTCACTTGGTGAAACTCACCTGTTATAGCAGACAGAATATTTTTAACTTTAAATTTTCTTGGTCTTACCTGTCTCTGTGGTCTTTGGCCAGGTTTTTCAGTGTCAGACACCACTGTGCCAATCATATTTTTGCTAACTCTAAACGGTATCATGTGGGAACATTAAAATAGGCACTTTGTTGCGCACTCATCTTCAACTCAGAAAAATGAGATTACATGGGCTGGTTTGCACCGATGAATGGGCACTAGGAAATTTGGAGAAAATAATGTACATGGGATAAACATTTGCCTGATGGGATATAGAATCCTTCTCATAAATTTATCTCCCATTCTTATATAGAAAACTGACAAGAAAGTTAATCTGGAAGTGTTTCATAAACGTTTCATATGTTGGGAGACAATTATTTTTAAATAATTCACTGCTTTCTATTTGCTGTAACTCATAGAAACCCTGTATTGATCTTTCAAGACTATAAATATCAAAGAAAGAATATTGTCCATCTTTATCCAATGGATCCACCAATAAACTTGGACCACGAAAAATTCACTCCTTTGGCTAGAAATATAATTCTTTACTGATATACCACTATAGTGGAAAATGTGGTTCTATGCTTTTGAAAATAGATATTTTTCAGAAATAGGAACAGTGTAATAACTTTCATTTATTAATGTTTAAATTGTTCTGCATTCAAATTTTGCTTATAAGATTTGCTGGTAGAAGCAATAATTAACTTATAGGTGTGTTAAGTTTGAAGATGCAATGCACATTTATTCTGTATACAGTTGATAGGACTTATCAGAAAATGGATTCAGAATTCAGATGATATCTCAGTGACCATACTTCTAAAATTTTCTCTCCCACATTAATCTAGGTTTATTTCTTTGGGGAATGGACTTTTGGAAAGAAAAGTATTAAAGAATATCTTAGAAATGTCAGTTTCTTTGGATATCAGGAGATTTTTTTTAAATGAAATTTTTTATTTTATGCTGGTCTACTTACAGTTTGTATACTTTGTTTTTCACACCAGATCTTTCCCATTTTCTTTACCCACCCTTCCCTTTCATCAAATTGTGCGGCCCTATGATTAACCCTACCTCACCCCCACCCATTCTCACTTCTTTGCTCCCACAATCAAATGGATTGAGAAATTATGGTAAAGTCATACAGTGGAATATTATGTAGTAGGCAGGAACAATGATTTTATAAAACAGTACCCAACTTGGAAGGGACTGGAGAGCATTATGAAAAGTGAACCAAGTCCTATGAGGACAAATGTTGTATAAGACTATCATTGGAAATATGGGCTTCTTGATTGGAGTATGTTAACATGGAAATTGTTATAACAATTGAGATTTCCTTTACTTCTATGCATTGAAAGAATATCTGTTTTTCAAGAGGGTTTTCTCTGGCAGAGTTAGGATAGTGAGGGAAAAAACCAAAACACACACATATAATGCAAGAGACACACAATAATCTCCTAGAAGTATTATCTTTTCCTGAAGTATTAGTGGGGTTGTCAGCCAACCAATAATAAGATTATTTTAGTGGATATTATCTGTTTTACTTTAAAATAACATAGAACTCAATGCTGACTGATTAATTTCACACTTTAAGGACAACACACTTTAAATGATTTTAGCACCTATAGCTCCTGCATTACCCCTTAGTAGCACATATTTTAATTCTTTCTACTGTGACTGTTTTCCATTAAATCATGAGTGCAGTTATTATGTCTTTTTTGAACAATGTTATATATCTCAAAACTGGCTTTCCATAAGTATTTCTGAATAAATTACTGAATAACTAAAATAGTCGTTGTTGTTAAGTGCTGTCAAATTGTAGGCGACTCATAGCGACTCTTAAGAACAAAAGACCTGAACAATCTGATAACTTTCATCCTTTCTCCAAGTTCACAGGGTTTCCAGAGGTAAGATCAGAAGAGGATGCCATTCCTGCTTCCAAATTTGTTTTAATTGGGAGTTCCACCAAACACTGTCCACCATGGGTAACCATCATCGCATTTGACACATCAGTGTCACAGTATTCAGCGTCACAGCAACCATGAGTTACCTCTGTATAGCAGCAAGTGGACAGACAAGGGCAAATTTAATGTCCTCATATTTAATTCATTAAATTTGGAACGTTAGAGAAAAAGAAATTGCATTCCAATATAGATATGCTACTTGTCATTCTATTTACCAATTAATTTTATTTACCAAGTATTTTTAGAGAATTTTCTTACTTCATGTGCTGTGAGGTACTAGCTATATCACAATGAAACAAATCAGTGAATAGCAACAAAAATGCACTGATATTATAAGATTTTTACTTACAAAATATTGTTGTTGTTGTTTTTGTTATGTGCTGTTGAGTCACCTGTGACTCATAGTGATTCTAATTACAACAACCCTAAACCTTGTTCTATCCCTTGCCAATCTTATTGTCTCTGACACATTCATCCCCATTACCCCAGTGACTGAATGGATCCATCTCATTGAGAGTCTTCCTCTCCTGCACTGTCCCTCCATCCTCCCAAGCATGATGTCCCTCTCCAAGGACTGATCCCACTTTGCAACATGTCCCAAGTGTGTCAGACAGAGCTTCAGAATCCTTGCCTCCAAGGACCAGGCTAGCTCCATCCTCTTCAGGATGAACATGTTTGTTCTCCTAGCAGTCCATGGTATATTCAATACTCTTCTCCAGCACCGCAGCTCAAAGGCATCAATTCTTCTTCTTTCATCCCTAGTCATTGTCCAGCTCTCTGATGCATAGCAAGTAATTGCAAAGATCATGGCCTGGATCAGATCCACCTTAGTCTCCAGACTGACATCATTGCTCTTTAATATGTTGGAGAGGTCTCTTTGAGAGCAGACTTTCCCAATATAATTTGTCTTTTAATTTCCTGGCTGCTGGTAACAAGAGTGTTGACTGTAGAGCCAAGCAAACTGAACCTGTCAAAATCTCAATCTCTCCTTCATCCATAATGATGCTGCCAATTGGTCCAATGGTGAGAATCTTTGTTTTTTTTGATGTTGAGCTTTAATCCATATTGAAGCTGTAGTTCTTGACCTTCTACAGCAAGTGTTTCAGGTCCTCCTCTGTTTCAGCAAGCAGGGTTGTGTCATCTGCATTAGAATAATATAAATGGAACTATTCTAAATAATTTATATGTCACAAAACTGAAAATAAATTATAGAGAATTGAAAAAAGTTTGGAACATGCATTTACATATTCTTTCTAGATTCTTATAAGAATATTTACATATTAAACAGAATACTAATTGCCAAAAAAATATTGTTGCCTCTTTAAGAAATTATAGGAAGCAAAATGTTAAACTGATTTTATGCTGAGCCCAACTTGCTTGTCAAAACTTAAGAGGACCCAAAGCATTTTTCAAACAAAATATAACTGAGTATCTTCCAAAAATAGCTGGGACCGTACATTGACAGAGAGCCAGAAGTTCAAGCTGAGTTTAAAACAGGACTTGACACCACCGTTATTTTTATTGATGTCAGATGGATCTTGGCTTAAAGCAAAGAATATTAGAAATTATCTATTTATGCTTTATTTACATGTGAAGTCACTTACTGTGTAGATTATAACAAATTATGGCTAACATTGAGGAAATGGAAAACTTAATTGTGATTATGCAAAAACTATACCTAGACCAAGAGACTGCTGTGTGAACGGAGGAAAGACAACCTATGGTTTAAAATGAACAACAACAACAAAAAAGTATGTTTCAGGGTTGTATCCTTTCTCCATACCAATTCAATTTGTATGCTGAGCTAATCATTTAAGAGGGTGGAGTCTATGAAGAATATAACATCAAGATTCAAGGAAAGTCAGCAACAACATGTATTATGCAGATGCCACAACCTTGCTTTTTGAAGGTGAGCGAGACCTGAAGTGTTTGCTGCAGTAGATCAAAGACTGCAGCCTACATTATGCATTACATACTTGTTAACATCAAGAAAAATATTTTTATCACTGAGCTGATAGAAAACATCATGGTAGATGAATAAGATTGAAATTATCAATAACTTCATCTTACTTGAATTCATAACCAACCCTCTTGGTATCAGCAGTCAGGAGATCAGAAGACATATTGCTTTGGGAAAATCTGCAGTTAGAGACCTCTCCAAATTACTAAGGAGCATGATGTGAGTTTGAAGACCAAGGTTTGCCTGATTCCGATCACGGTCTTCACTTCTATGCATCTAAGAACTGGACAATGAGTATGCATGTCAGGAAAAAAATTGATGTCTCAGCTGCATGTTGGAGAAGAGCACTGAATATCCCATGGATTGCCAAAGAAAAAAACAGATGTCTTAAAGAAAGTATAGCCAGATTACTCCTTACAGGCAAAGATGGCAATGCTTGAGATCACATACATTGAGCATGTTGCTTGTTGTTGTTGTGTACCGTACAGTTGAAACCAACCCATAACTGACTCTCCAGAGGGTTTTCAGAGGTAGTTAATTGCACTGAAGTTGATTGCCAATCTTTCTCCATGGAACAGTTGATGGTCAATTTGGTCTGTGTACCTTGGATTGGCAGCACACCAGAGCTCCTGGAGTGGAATATAATGCTTGGAAAGGTTGTAGGTAGTGAAAGAAGAATATCCTCAATCAGATGGATTAACACTGTGACTTCTGAAATGGGCTCAAGTATGTCAGAAAATATGAGAGTGGTATAGAGTAGGAGAAGCTTCAGATCTTGTTCATAGGATCACTGTGAATTGTATTCAACTTGATGGCATTTAACAACCAAGGAACTATCTGGAAATGTAATCATGAAAGCTCAATAATGAATAAAGAAGCATAAGGTAGAATCCTTACTTTAAATTTTGGTATTGCTGAAGGATATTGAATATGTCATTTCCTGGAAGAAGAATAGACAAATTCGTCTTGGAGGAAGCATATCCAGTTGCTTCTTAGAAATGAAGACAGCTAGACTTTGTATTACTCACTTTAGATATGTTATCAGGAAAGAGTAGTCCTTGGTAAAGGATATATGCTTGGCAGAGTAGAAAAATTCATTGCTGTTGAGTTTTATTCAACCCACAGCTGATGCTAGAGCAAGTTTCTGAGGTTTTAACTCTCACAGGAGCAGATTTCTAGTGGCACAACTCCCTACAATCTATGTTCCTGAGTTAGAATGTTGGTGGGGGGGAAAAAAAGAAAGACCCTGAATGAGATGAATTAACACAATGGATACAACATAACAACAGTAGTAAAGATAGTACAAACAAGACAATTTTTTACCATTATTCTTTGGGTCACTATTAATCAGTGTCACTTAGCAACAGTAATAAATGATGTGGGTAACTACCTAGTTGTGTCCTTGAAGAAAACAGCGTCTATCTTCTATGCCATTTTTCTCTTTCTTCTGTCTGGGATATAAATGAGTTGTTGTTGACTTTTTTATATACTGTGCACCAAGGGTATATTCTAAGGTTAGCAAAGTCACAGATAAAAATAATCTTGGGTCCTTAATTGAAATAATAAACTACCATTCATATTTAACATTATCAGAGGATAATTTATTAGTAAAATAGAAAATTATAACTATAACAAAGCCTTAAAATCATGTGAAGCAAAATTATTAGGTTAAAAATGAAAAGTTAATTCATATTCATTTTAGGAGATTTAGTTTTTTCTCCCCATTATTGATAAGTAACTACAAAAATATCAAAATAAAGGCATAGAAGATCTGAACAACTTTATCAACCAGCTTCATGTAATAACATTTATTGAACACACGAAATAACACTAAAATACTTTCAAGTGTACCAAATCAATTTCCTCAGATATAATAAGTTTCATAATAATTAGGTGAATTTTCATAATAGTAATAAAATTAAAATCGGATCTATATGAATGTGAGTTCTGAAAGCCCAATGGTAAGGAGTTATTCAGTTAACCCAAAAGCATATGGTTTAATTTCACCAGTGGCTTCATGGGAGAAAAATGGATAATCTTCTTCCAGGAAATTTATTACCTCTGAAAACCCACTGAAGGACCAGCTAGTGGTTTTGACTCAAAAATACATAACAACAAGTATGAATATAACTAAGAAAGTCTCAACAATTTAAAAATTAAGTTGTATTTTAAGATGCTGGAGAAGAGTGTAGGGATACCAGAAGAACAAAAAAATATGTCTTGGAAAAGTTTAAGCCAGCATGTTCCTTGGAGGCAAGGAGAGCAAAACTTCATCTCTCCTCCTTTGGACATGTTACTAGAAAGACTATTCCTTGAAAAGGGATATCATGCCTGAAAAGTTGGAGGATCAGCAAAGAGAGGAATATTCCTTCTCTAATGGGGTGGATTGACAAGGTGACCGGGAGCAATGAACTCAAATATATTAGAGATGGCAAGCATGACACAGGATAGGACAGAATACATATCCGTTGTTCTTAGAATCTCTATGAGTCATACTCAGTGGAAACTAACAACTACACAATAACAAACATTAATGAAATAGAAACGGCATGATAAGAAAAGTTAGGATAATTTAAAATTAATGAATAAGAGAATATATCATTCCTCTAGGTGGTATATCACTCGTCTGTGCATTGCTGTACAGAGGTAACCCGTGGTTGCTGTGAAGCTGAACACTGTGATGCTGATGTGACAAATGTGATAATGGTTACCCATGGCGGACAGTGTTTGGTGGAGCTCCACAATTAAAACAAGCCTTGAAGCAGAAGTGGCATCCACTTCCAAAATGGCTTGCCTCTGGCAACTCTATGAACAATGCTCAGGCCTTCCGTTCATAGGTTCACTATGCGTCATCTACGAGTCGACGGTGCCTAACAATATTAGAAGTTTAGCCCAGGTCACAAGACTTCTTAAAGAGAGCTCTGGTGGCTTAGTAATAAGAGTTTACACTTCCCCCTCTAAAAAGGAGTTTAAATCCACCAGCTGCTTAATGGGAGAAAAATGGTTAGTCTCTAAAAACCTGCTGATAGTCAGCTACAGTTGGTTCTGACTTGATAGCATGTAACAACAACAAACTTTATTAAAGACATACTTTATAGTTAGGTATCCCTTAAATGGTTCTGAAGGGACCCTATTTACAACAAAATTAAACACTCTTTGCCTCTTCATTTTCTTCACTATTGTTAGTTTTAGCCTGTAGTTTAAGCGAGTATATTAATTTTTCTAATTGAGGAATTCCCTCTTTTTTTTGTTCAAGTCCTTCTCCAAAAACCGATCCTTCTGAGACTGATTATATCAATATAGTGGTAGACAGACAGATATAGATATATAGGTAGATAGATAAGAGGGACCTGTGATTGTTGTGTATCATTGAGTTGGACTGAACTTATAGCTGACCTTTCAGTGAGTTTCCATAGGCAGTTAATCGAACCAGAGATTACCCATCCTTCTCTTGCAGAGCAGCTGATGGATTCAAACCACAAGCCTTCAAAAGTAAAGCATAGCTGGTTACCACTAGGTGACCGGAACTCCCTAGACAAAAGGTTGCTGTTGTTGTGTACCATCGAGTCAGAACCAATCCATAGTTGACCCTCCAGTGAATTTTCAGAGGCGGTTTAATTGCATGAGAGAAGATTGCTCATCTTTCTCCTGTAGAGTAGCTGGTGGATTTGAACTGTATGCCTTTGAGATTACAGTGTAGTTTCTTACCGCTAGACCACAATTTATTATTGTTAAATGCCATTATCAACTATAGCTTATAGCGACCCTATGATACAAAGGATACAGACATTGTCATATCCTGCACCGTCCTCACAATCTCTGATATGCTTGAACTCATTGTTGCAGTCTCTCCATAAAGTCCACCTCTCTTTCTCTGACCCTTCACTTTTTCCAGCATGTTATCTTTTTCCCAAATAGGAAGATGATTCATCAACAGTAATGCATATAACACAACTTTGCTTACAGAAAGTGAAGAAAATGTGACCTGCTTACTACAGAAGAGTTACAGCCTTCAATATATACTACAAATTCAACAGCAGGAGAATAAAATTCCTGACCAACGCATCAATAGGCAACTTTAAGATAGATGAAGAAAAAAGTTGTCCTGGAGATTTTATAACAGGAAAAAAAAAAAAAAGTTGTCCATGACTTTATTTGGATCCCAAATCAACCTTCCAGGTAACAATCCAAAAAGGGACAAAAATATTGGTTGCAGATTGAGAATTCACTCTGGATTGTCTCATTTCTTTCTTTTGTAAACTCTAAGGACATTTTGTAGGACAAGCTATCACAATTACATTTGAGGGTCTAGTAGGCCCCCAAATGTAACTGCTGGCTGGTTAATTCAATCAGACAAAATAAGCAATATCTGACCCTGTTGAGATAAACTCCAGCAACTCTGGAACCAAAGTTGACACCGAGTTTCTGTTTAGGTGTTTACTACTAATAAAAAGAAATAGACTCCTGTGGGGAGGTTCCACACTAGAAGTTGGTTTCTCGCGTCTTAATGAGGGTCATGTAAATGAAGTTTTGGTTTGTGTAATTCTTTTTTCCCTCAGCAAAAGGGTGTCAGCTAGCCAGACTTTTGCACTATTTAGCCGACCAAGGGCCAAGGGCAAGGGGGCAGAGGGTCTCAGGTCAAATTAATGAATTAATGTTGAGATGAACATTAAGTGATATAGCAATCATGTGTCTATTTGCTGTACTGAAGTAACTTGGAGTTGTGTGATGCTGAACACTGTGCTATGGCTGTGTCAAAGCAAGAGTGTTATCAACTTCTTAAACTAGATGCCTCTGGAAACTATAAAAAAAGAGAAATTAATTATAGAACAGGGTTCAGGTCTTCTTTTTTTTTTTTTTTAAGGGTTCAGGTCTTCTGTTCATAGGGCTGCTATGAATTGCACTCGACTTGACGGCACTTAACCACTGCTAAGTGAGATTAGTGTTGTTATATTCTGGAGGAACATTCTTACACTTTGTACATTACTCTTTTGTCAATTTGCTGTACTGAGGTAATCTGGGTTTGCCGGAAGGCTGAACCTTGTGCCATTTGAGTGTCAAATGACATAATGGTTTCCCAATGTGGACAGTGTTTGGTGGAGTTTCCATTTGTAAAACAGGTTTGGAAGCAGGAGTGGCCTCTACTTCCTAAACCATATGCCTATGGAAATTCTATGAACTTGGAGAAACGATGATAGCTATAGAAAGGCTTTATGTCTTTTGTTTATAAAGTCACTATGAGTTGTGCTGGACTTGACCACAATCATCATCATCATCATCATCAACAACAAGAAAATATATAAAATATCACATTATTAATTTTTTTCTGTCTTAGAGTTAAAATAAAAAATAGTGTAATTTGAAGATTGGTAAAGAAGGAGCAAATTACATACAGGTGCTCTTATTTCACAGCATAAATATAGTATTTTAAATAACCTACAATGTTAATAACAAATCATTAACTTTTTAAATTAATAGGGAGTAAATGTTTATACCAAACTTAATCAATAGCAGACAAGCAATGGTAATGCTGATTAAGGCATTTAGCTGTTATCCAATTGATTGGAGGTTCATACTCATCAACAGATCTCATGAAAGAGCCAATGAAACAACCTCGTTTAGTAAAGTTTTGCAGCTACAGAAACAGTATGAAACAGTTCTACCTGGTCCTTCAGAGTTACTGTGAGTTGAAACTCTGCCTCAGTGGCAATGGATTTGGATATGGGTATTTAATGTATTTTCTTGTAATACTCATGCGAAAAAATAAATATTTTTCTCATAGTCATAAAGTTTTTATTTAGAAATTACTGTTCATATATCAAATACATAAAACACATAAAATGAAGCATAAAAATGACATAATGCTTGGAAGGGTAGAAGATCAACAAAAGCAATGAAGACTATCAGCAAAAAAAAAAAATTTATATGACTGCAACAGTAGGCTCAAGCCTGACAGAGATCATGATGATGGTACAGAATAGGACAAGGTTATTCATGGATCACCATTAGGCATAGCTGACTTACTGAAGCCTAAAAAGAGAGAACTGAAAAAAAGAAGAAAAAAACAATTATTTAGCAGTATTCGTTCGCCTTCTAAAATCAGTTTCATCCATGTATTTTTTAAGTAGAAATTGTTTTTAAGGCCATAAGTTCTTATAATAATTATTGTTGTTGTTGATTGCCTTCGAGTCAAGGATGACTCATAGCAACTCTGTGAACAAAAGGCCTGAAGCCCATCTACAACTATCGATACTTATCAAAGTTCACAGAGTTTCCAGACACAAGTTGTTTAGGAAGTGGATGCCACTCCTGCTTAGACAGATCTTTTAATATAGTGATTCATATATCAAAATCAGCCATTCTAACCCACCGTTTCTTCATGGTACCCTGATGACTGATCTGACTTGCTATTAGATGAGCATGTTTCCCTTGCTATAGAATTTCCTCAATAAACAATGATGTAGGGCTTTATTCGAATCTTATATTTATTTCTCCTATTGGGCTAACAATCTTTTCTGATGCAGGATAAAGAATTTTCTTGAATATATAATGAAAAGTATAGTCTTTTAAAATCTGAAGAGTCGTCTGTTGATTTTTAATCTTTTAAAGAGAATAAACTTTGTGAAAATATTTTACTAAATGGCAAAACAAGAAATTACCCATGGTTACAGAAATCACACCCCATAGCTAACGGATTCAGAGCAGTAGGTGTAGTTGTCTCAGGTGACACTAGACTGTGTGATTTAAACCCACCAATCGGCACACACACATAATAATATATGCATCTAATCAATGTTAGCTTTCTTTTTTAATTTTAAACATTTTTTAAATTTAATGTTAGCTTTTAAGTGACCCTCTCATCACCAAAACAAAAGTGGAAACCATTTTAGTAGCATATACTGCAAACTTCTTTTTTCTCTCTGAGCTTTTCCCCCCTTTAGTACTGAAGCTGAATTACTTAGTCGATGCATTCTCAATAGGTCAGTATTGTTCCCAAGGGAGCAAGATCTGTTTCTTCGGCAAGAGAAAATCCTAAATAAGATTCTAAGTGACCACAGTATATAAATAAATACGTAACATTTCTTTGTTGTGAGAGGGAAACATGAGAAAAATTGTTTTATTTTTCCTTCTTCTTTCAATAATAAATAAAAGATTGCTTTAGTTATATTTCCATTTATATTTTTATAAAATATAAAACACTTTTATATTTTGTTTTAATATTTTCTTTTATATTTCTTGTTTTAAATATAAAACTAAATAACAAGCAAAAAAGTGTCAGTGAAGTCTAGAGTTCATAAAGATAAGAAATTAATGGAGAAAATATGTGCTGGATGGGAAATTATTTCCATTTGTTAAGGGGGAAACAAAAAAGGAAACCGCTATCCATTCATGGAGCTTGTACCGTCTTAAAAATTGATCACTCCTAAGTTTTGAGTATACAGTTGTTGTCATTTGCTACTGAGTTGCTTGTAACTCATATCAACCCTATATACAACAGCTCTGAACCCGGCTGTATCCTGAGTCAACCTTATTGCCTCTGATATACCTACCCGCAATACCCCCCCAGTCACTGAATCAATCCATCTTATCAAGGGTCTACCTCTCCTGAGCTGTCCCTCCACCATTCCAAGCATGACATCCTTCTTCAAGGACTGATCCATCCTTGCAACATGTCCAAAGTATATCAGATGGAGCTTCAGAATCCTTGCTGCCAAGGAGCAACCTGGTTTCACCCTCTCCAGCATAAACATGTTTGTTCTCTTAGCAGTCCATGGTATATTCAATACACTTCTCCAGCACCACAGCTCAAAGGCGTCAATTCTCCTTATAGCATCCCTAGTCATTGTCCAGCTTTCTGATGCATATCTAGTAATTGAATAGACCAAGGTCTGAATCAGGTGCACCTTAGTCTCCAAACTGACATCATTGCTTTTCTGTACTCTGGAGAGGTACCTGACAGCAAACTTTCCCAATACAATTTGTCTGTTCATTTCCTGACAGCTGGTACAAAGGAATGTACAGAGAGGGATATAAACTCATTCCCAAAATACTGAAGATACAATGAGGTGCTGTGCAATGTGATGAGTAGATATGGTGATGTCAGACTCACTTAAGGATTGATACAAGGGGGAAGAAATAAGATTTACAGACATTGAAATCAGAGTTATTGAGAACAGGTAGAAACATGTGCAGGAGGCAGCCATCTGCCTCTGAATCATGAAATTTAAGTTAGTACCTAACACCTCAAAGAGAGGAATAGTCCTGACATTATAATCTTCAATGGGCTTTTCTTAGGTTGTCATTTACTTAGAGCTCTTAGATGAAGATATAAACCCTTAGATCTTTTTGATTTCAGACAGTTTCTCAATCAACAATTCATAACAAACTTGCCAGTGACCTAACTTACCAATAAATCTTGATGATCCTCAAAGTTTAAAGGTAAAATGATTACTCCAGTGTTGGAAATGTGATATAAATATACAATCTTAGAAATTAATTCAGCATGTATCTGTATGCTCTTAAAAATCTAGTTAAATTAAGACTGCTCTTTTTAAAAATGTATAGTAATTTCTTCAGTAGTTAAGAACTTCACTATCACCTCTATATTTATTTTTTCTAAAAATTACTCTTCTGTCATGTTTTAAGAGCTTCAAGAAAAGAAGATGTAGGGAGACATTAAGTACGCTTCTAATTCTGTCTCATGTTTACCTTTCCCTTTAACCTTCTATAAATACAAACATAAAAATAAGAGGATCTCACTATCATATTGTTGACTTGATATCTTCACTGAATACCGAAGAGACATCACAATAAAGTGGCTCAATAAGTAAATTTAACTATCTTTTTCTGTTTCTTTGACTACTTGATAACCTATAAGGGCAGAAAATTATGCCTGCTTTATTCACTATTATTTCTCAACCACCCAGAATTATGACTCTTTAAATAATTAAGTAAATGAATAGATTGTCAGAGTTTTCTTTATTATTGTTGTTATGTGCTGTTGAATTGCTTGTAAGTCATAGCAACCCTATATACAACAACTCTGAACTCTGCTCTACCCTTAGCCAAACTTACTGTCTGATGAACCTACCCCCATTACCCTAGTTATTGAGTCAATCCATCTCATTGAGAGTCTTCTTCTCTTATGCTGTCCCTCCACCCTCCCGATCATGATGTATTTCTCCAAGGACAGAGCCCTCCTTGCACCATTGCCCAAAGTATGTCAGATGGAGCTTCAGAATCCTTGCCTCCAAGGAGTAACCTGAGTTCATCGTCTCCAGGACAAACCTGTTTGTCCTCCTACCAGACCATGGTATATTCAATACTCTTCTCTAGCACCACAGCTCTTTCTTTGTTAGGTTTGATTTAAAAGTTTATCCAGCGGATTTGATAGATGATACTGTGGCATTAGGGAACTCTGGTGGTTTCTTGGTAAGGAACTGCACTGTCATCCCGAAGGCACTGTTCAAATCTACTAGCTATTCCATCAGAGAAAGGTTGGCAGTCTCTACTTTGACATTTACTGCAATTGAAAACTTGCTAGAGGGTCACTGGTAGGTTAGTTTTGACTCAAGGAAATGTAAAAACAAATATGGCATTAGGGAGCTCTCATGGTTTATTGATAAGGAGTTGCACTGCCAACACAAAGATATATGGTTCAAATTCACCAGCTGTTCTGTGAGAGAAATATGGGAAATCTCTTTTGCTGTTTACTGTCTCTGAAACTGTTAAATATGAGTCAATCCTGACACAATGGTGCATAATAACAGCAGTGTGACATTGAGAGACCATTAGGATATAGTTGAGATTTTAAGTGCTGCTTAGGATTCCATCACTATCATTGAATTTGAGCAGTGCTATCTCTTTAAATGTTTAAATATAAATATTTTTTTCTCCAGCATTGCTATGTATTCTATCTTTTTTGAGACTTCCTGTGTCATTCAATATTTTGTCTTTAGAACTTTTTAAGACATTTTATTATAATATCTTCCTCTGTGATTTGCAATGTCGCTAGGTACCATCTAGTTGCTTGAGTGTGGAATATCACATACCACATGCAAGCAAAATCCTGCTGAAGATTATCCAGAAATGTCAGGAACAGTTGTACATTGACAGAGAATTACAAGAAATACAAAATGGAGTTAGAAGATGTCATGGCACTAGAGACATTATAGCCAATTTCAGATGGATCTTGGGAGAGAGCAAAGATTACCGGAGGAATGTCTACCTGTGTTTCAATGTTTTATTGACTACTCAAAGGCATTTGACTGTGTGGATCACAACAAATTGTGATTAACCATGAGGAGAGTGGAAATCCCAGAACACTTGATTGTGCTTTTTTGAAACCTATACTCAGATCAGTAAACAGTCCTCACAACAGAACAGAACAGAGAAACACTGCATGGTTCAAAATCAGGAAAGGAGTGTCAGGGATGCAGCCTGTCACCGAAACTATTCAATTTATATGCAAAGCATATCATCCAGCAGGCTGAGCTTTATGAAGGTGAGTGTGGAATCAGGATTGGAGGAAGACTCATCTTTGTTATGCAGATGATACAACCTTGCTTGCTGAAACTGAGGAGGACCTAAAGTACTTGCTGCAGAAGGTCAAGGACTATAGTCTTCAATATGGATTGAAGTTTAAAGACAGGAAAACAAAGGCTCTCACACCACTTGGCCAATTGGCAGCACCACAATGGATGCGGAAGAGATTAAGATTGTTGACAGTTACAACTTGCTTAGCTTCACAGTCAATGCTCTTGGCACCAGCAATCATAAAAGAAATTAAAAGATGAATTTCATTATGTAAATTTGAGGTCAGGGATCTTTCCAGAGTAATGAGAAGCAATGATGTCAGTCTGGAGATTAAGATGTGCTTGATCCAATCCATGGTCTTCGCAATTACTTGCTATGCATTAGAGAGCTGGATAATAACAAAGAATGACAGAATTATTGATGCTTTTGAATTGTAGTGCTAGAGAAGAATCTTAAACATATCATGGACCACCAACAAAATAAGTAGGTCTGTCTTGGAGAGAATGATGTCAAGTTTCTCATTGGAGGCTAGGATTTTAAAGCTCTGACTTATATACTTCGGACCTGTAGCCAGGAGGGACCGATCTTTGGAGAAGAACATCATTATCAGAAGGGTGGAGGGACAGCACAGGAAAGGTAGATCCCAGATGAGACAGATTGATACAGTGACTAGGGCAATGGGGGTAGGTGTTGTCATCAGTAAGACAACCTCAGGACAGGGCAGTTTTCAGAGCTATTGTACATAGGGTCACTATAAGTAACAGGCAACTTGACTGCACGTAAACACATCATTAATCTTTTTAGACTAATTGTTTACGTGTATCATTGATTTTTTAAATTCATTTTTGTCCTTTCTGGGGGAAGGCCACCAGATTGCTATCCACAAGTGTTTAAATCTTTGGTCACTATTTAACACAGCAACATGTAGAATATTGATTTGATGAAATACATTGTGTCTTGAGACTATGGTCAAGAGCTATTGGCCCAGTGACTCATTCTCTGACTGTGTCTTATTTTGACTAAGAATGTTTTAATAATTTTCATTCTTATATGGTCTACTACATCCATAGATATATTTGAAACATCAATATATGTGTGAAAATTGTCTTTGTCAAACAAATATATTATTCCAGAATGTAGTTCCATTTGCCTTCTGACTCCTGTTCAGCTTATATGTCTATACACGTATTCACTTGTGGCCAAATATAATAATAAAAAGTACGCATTATTTTTAAGTGAATTTTACATCAATTATGCAAGGATAGTTCAGTACTAGAAAAACACATTGAAACCTATCACATAAAAGGAAATAGACAAAATTATCATGTCAATCATTGCAGAAAAGACATTTGACAAATTTCAACATTCATTTTTTTTGTAGAAATGTTCACTGAGATGAGAATAGAAGTAGTATTATTCAACATAATTAAAGGCAGAGGCACAAAACCCATAGCCAACCTTAGTCTCAATGGAGAGAGAGACACAACATTTCAATTGTGAATGGAAATAAGACAAAAATGCCTTTGATCAGTTG
>NW_006399937.1:5803242-5820172 GCF_000299155.1 Elephantulus edwardii | reverse complement strand
GACATTTTATTTTAATTGTGATTTTAAAGAATGTTTACAGAGATGTTAGATTTTCATTCATTCATTATTGCACATTTTACCTTCTCTCTTTCCCTTCCCCCTCTCCCAGTTCACTTTTTTTTAAAATATTCATTCACTGTTGCACAATTACCTCCTTTCCCATTTTCCAGTCCTCCTTGCAATGATATCCTAATTCTGGACTCTTGTCATACTTATAAGGCCTGATCATATATTCCTTTTATACTATTCTTTCTTTCATCTGTTTCAATGCAATGGTCATTATTTATCCACTCTTACCCTATTCTCTTCCCAAACCCCCTTGTCAGACTTGCTTCATAACAGTGGTACTATGCAATATTTGTTATTTTGTGATTGAGATATTTCATTCAGCATGATGAGCTCCAGTGTCCCCCATGTTGTGTAATGTTTTATGAGTTCATTGTTTTTCAATGCTGCATTGTATTCCATTGTATGAATATACCACAGTTTTTCTATCCATTCATTGTTGATGGACACTTGAGTTGTTTCTACCTCTTTACTACATTAATGCAGCAAGAAATATGGGTGTGCATCTGTTTGGATTACAGTTACAATTTCTTTAGGATTTATTCCCTGTAGTGGCATCACTGGCTCAAATAATATTTTTATCTCTAAGTTTTTGTTCTGGTTTTTACACCTGGCTAAATAATCCCAGATTATTCTGAATAAACTTTTTTTTGTCTTGATTTGTTCTCTGAATCTCTTTCTTTAGTATAGGGTTCTTTTCCCTTTCATGTCTACTTCATCTTCTAGTTCTGCAAAGATATAACACAGCTGTATTCCTCAATCCATTCATGATTCTATTACTTTATTTATTTCTTTCAACATTTAGATTCAGCACTCACATACTCCAAAGACAAACTATATAGCTGGAGATTGTTTTCCTGATAATTTCTTTGTGACGTACATACAAACAAAATAAGTTACAGTGCAATGGATTTGGTTTATATACATGTTGTGGATGAGAAAAGAAGGTTCTAGCTACATTAGTTTTAAATTCCAAAATTATAATTTCTCCTAGGGCAGAGGAAGAGAAAGTATACTTGGGAATAACAGTGTCTGACAATTCAGTTAAATTTTGTATTCTGGATAAAGTGAACATTGTAATTAATCTACTCCTCCTACAGGGCCAGAATAAAAATTTTTCCT
The DNA here is from genome assembly GCF_000299155.1 of Elephantulus edwardii. NCBI lineage: Eukaryota > Metazoa > Chordata > Mammalia > Macroscelidea > Macroscelididae > Elephantulus > Elephantulus edwardii. The sequence continues at coordinate 5,818,984 of NW_006399937.1, read as the reverse complement.
GATGTATTAGGTGGAATTTGATGAAAGAGACTAAAATTACTTCAATTTTTATGATTTAAGGTAAGTGAAATAGAATCTGGCTAATTGGAGCAAGAGTCCAGAAAGGACTCTAAACCTAATATGGTTAAGATAATTCTCTTTCTTAACAGGAGCAACATACCTCTTACAAAGAACTTGATCACTGGTCAGATAGATAAGAGACAACAAGGTCTCAATACTGAAATTGTTGTTGTTGTTGTTATTGTTGTTATGTGCTGTTGAGTCACTTGTGACTTACAGCAACCCTATGTACAACAGCCCTAAACTCTACTCTGTCCTGTGCCAATCGCACTATCTCCGACATATCCACCCCAATTACCCCAGTCACTGAATCAATCCACCTCTACAGGTTGATGATTCTCAATTCTTTTCTATTGATGTAGATGTCTGTTGTTCCCATACCAGACTATTTTGGCTACTTTAGTCATGTAGCAGGTTTTTAAATTGGAAGGTATGAGGCATCCTATTTTGTTCTTCTTCAGTAGCGTTTCACTTATTTGAGTTTTCTTTCTTTTTACAAAGTTTTTGACTAATTTTTCTATCTCTTTAAACAATGATGATGAAATCTGGATCTAGGTTTCATTATATTTACACGATTGTGTGGTATTAGAATTCCACAATGTTGTATATACCTATCAAGGAATCAAAAGACCTGTTTCATTGGGAAAATCTGATGTCGAGGACCTCAACAAATTACTAAAGATCAGGGATGTAAATTTAAAGACTAGGGTATACCTGATCCAAGCAAGGTTATTTTCAATTGCTTCCTGTATATATGAAAGCTGAGCAAAGAATAATAATGACAAAATTAATGTCTATAAACTGCAGTGTTAGAGAATACTGAATATCCATGAACAAATTAAGAAGAGTACTGAATATCCAAAAAGAACAAATTAAGTCTGTCTTATAAAAATTCAACCAAAATTCTCCTTTAAGATAAGAATTTTGAAACTTCATCTTACATACTATGAACATTTTGTCAGAAGAGGACAATCCTTGCAACAAGATATCATGCTGGGAAAGGAGGAGGGTTAAGGAGAGAGAGGAAGCTCACACAGTGATTGTAACAATAGACTGAAGAACATTAGAGATGGGAAGAATGAGGCAGGATAGAGCAAGGTTTCGATCTGCTGTTCATAAGGTTACTATGAGTTATATTTGACTCAGTGGAACCTAACAACAACAACAACAATCTGTGAGCATTGTATACATTTCTAAACATCTAGTTGTCTTTTGGATTCTTTAGATTTGTTATATAGCTTTCCTTGTGTAGGACTTTTGTGTCTCTGGTAAGTATTCTTCCCAGGTACCATCGGATTGTGTTGCTGTTGTAAATGGTATTGTTTCCTTAATTTCATTTTCAGAGCTCTCTTTTTTGATGTAGAAGAATATGACTATTTTTTAATAAAAACAGCTTGTCCAGGTAAAAAAAATAATAAAATTATAGTAGAAGATGTATATGCTACACATAAAAGTTAGGCCAAATAGTTTATAAGTAGGGATATAAATGATGGGAGGGTGATTAAAACTCTCTTTTATTAATGCTAGCATTAGAAAAGCTGACATATTCCTAATGAGAGATCAATAATTCAGTCTTAGTATTACGTGGACTGTTTGGTTGCTTTTATTTCTTTCAAATCATATGTGAGCTGATAGGAATTACTGGATTTGGATAATAATGATCTATGGACTGGGAACCTCTTGTTTAGAGCTAATGAGGGCATGGTGTGAGGGCATAGGTACTTCAAAGTTTGTTGGAGGGATCTCTGGTGGCCTAGTGATAAAGAAGCTCTGTTGCAATCCTGAAGATGTTTCTTTTACTGGAGAAGGAGGGGCAAGCTCCTCCTGTGCCAGTTTGATCCAATTAGGTGGTACACAACAAGAAAGAAAGCAAGAGGAAAAAAAAGTCTATTTGTCTCTTGATCCTGGTATTAATTGTGTTTGATATGAACATTCTTATAAGTGGTACAGAATTGTTCTGTCAAATTGTCAAATTACCTCAGTACACTGAGGTAACTTGGGGTTGCTATGATACTGAACGCTGTGCCACTGGTGTGTCAAATGCCATAATGGTTGGCCATGGTGGACAGTGTTCGTTGGAGCCCCCAGATTGTGACAGGCTTGGAAACAGGAGTGGCAGGCACTTCCTAAACAACATGCCTCTGGAAACTCTATGAACATAGAGAAACAACAATAGTTATAGAACAGGTTCTATAGATCTTATGTTCATAGGGTCTCTATGAGTTGTACGCAACTTGATGGCACTTAACAACAACAACATTAGATGAAGAGAATATCACCATTCCTAGAAAACACTTATATCGCTTACTGAATTTCATAGCATAGTTATTGATTGTCAGTGGATACAGAGCGTGAAGCTCCTGTAGCATTGCAGAGATGCATATAGGTAAAGATATATTTTAGCTTTCTCATCAGGCAGGTGAGGAATTTTTTAGCTCAAATCCCTAAAAATTGAAGCAGTTGAATGGGCATAGAATTTTATGCTAACAATCCAGGAACTGTTTTTACAAAGAAATTCTAGTAGAGAGTAGGACTGTCACCAGAGCTACAAGAACCAATTTTAACTTGATATGTGACAATTTTGTGGCCTTTAGGTTCAGTCTGATGAAGAATATCTTTGCTGAGTAGCTTATAAATCCTGCATAAATGTTGCAAATATACTTCAAACTATTTTTTGACTAGTTAGGTTGACATGATATGGAAAGCTCATTTACTAGCAAAAATAGAACACAGAGGCAAAGATATATTCAGGGTAACCCAAGTAAATGCAATTTATGGGATAACATGAGTAGTACTAATTATGGAGTCAATATTAGAGTAATAGAGAAGTCAGGGAAGTATACTATTGTAATTGTCATGTGCTATATAGTGTTGAACACTGCATGGTTTAAAGTTGGGAAGGGCATATGCCAGGGATGCGTCCTGTCTCCATACCTTTTCAACCTGTCTGAAGAACAGATCGTCTGGGAAGCTGGGCTTTATGAGGTGAAATCCGGCATGAGGATTGGTGGAAGATCTATCAACAATCTGTGTTATGCAGATGACACAACCCTGCTTGCTGAAACTGAGGAGGACCTGAAGTGCTTGCTGCTGAGGGTCAAGGACTGCAGCCTCCAATAAGGATTGAGGCTTAATGTCAAGAAGACAAAGTTTCTCACCACTGGGCCAATTGGCAGCATCAAGATGAATAGTGAAGAGATTGAGATTGCTCCCAACTTTAGTGCTTGGCTCCACAAACAACACTCTTGGCACCAGCAGCCAGGAAATTAAAAGATGCATTGTGATGGGAAAGTCGGCTGTGTAGGGACCTCTCCAAAGTAATGAAGAGCAACAGAGTCTCTTTGGAGACTAAGGTACATCTGATACAGGCCATGGTTTTTGCTATTACTTGTTATGCATCAGAGAGTTGGATAATGACTAGGGAGAATAGAAGAAGAACTGATGCCTTTTACCTTTGGTGTTGGAGAAGAGTATTGTGGGTAACATGAACTGCTAAGAAAAAAAAACAGATTCATCCTGGAGAGGGCTGAACCAGGCTGCTCCTTGAAGGAAAGGATTCTGAGGCTTCGTCTGACATACTTTGGACATGATGTAAGGAGAGATCGGTCCTTGGAGAAGGACATCATGCTTCAGAGGTTGGAGGGCAAAAGCAGGAGAGGAAGGCCCTCTAGAAGATGAATTGATTCGGTGACTGGGGTAATCAGGTTGAGTGTGTCAGAGAAAATGAGATTGGTACAGAAGGTGATTGGAACAGAGTTTAGGGCTGTTTTACATAGGGTTGCTATGAGTCACAAGTGACTCGACTGCACATAACAGCAACAACATATAGAGTTGAAACTAACTCAGCTGACCCTCTAGTGGGTTTTCAGAGGCTGTAAATCACATGAGAGGAGACTGACCGTTTGTTTCCTGTGGAGGAGCTAGGGGATTCAAATTGTTTCTTTTAGGACAGTGAAACTTTTTACTCACTAGGCCAACAGAGCATTCTGTAAAATCAGTTGTTGTTAAGTCCCTTCAAGTCAAGCATGACTCATAGTGACTATATGGACAAAAGATCTGTACTCTGTTTTGTCCTGTATCGTTCTTATCATCCTTGATACACTTAAGTCTAATGCTGTAGACACTGTGCAAATCCATCTCATTGAGAATTTTCCTCTCCCTTTCTGATTATCCACCTTTCCAAGAATTACGTACTTTTCCAAAGAATTACCTCTTCTAAAAACATGTCCAAAATATGTGATTTGAAGCTTTACCATCTTTGACTCCAAAGAACCTTCTGGTTGCACTTTCTCCAAGATACAGTTGTTTGCTTGGAAGCAGGAGTGGCATCCACTTCTGTAATAGCTTGCGTCCAGAAACCCTATGAACCTGGATAAAAAGCCACACAAGTGTTAAGGACTTTCCTTCATAGGATTACTATGAATTGCTGACGACTTGAGGGCACTCAACAACAGCTGTTTGTTCTTTTGACCGTCCATGGGAAGTTCAGCACTCTTCTCCAATACAACAACTCAAATGCATCAATTTTTCTCCAGTCATCCTTATTCATTGTCCACCTCTTAAATGCAGAGAAGGTGATTGGAAAGACTGTGACTTGAATCAGGTGCATTTTGGTCTTTACATTGACACAATTGCTCTTCATGACTTTGGAGAGCTCCCTGACAGAAGACTTTTGTAATGCCATTACATTTTCTAATCTCCTCACTGCTGATACCTATGATATTGAATATGAATACAAACAATTTCAACTTTTCTTCTTCTATTATTATGTTGTCTATTTGCCCAGTGGTGATATTTATTGGCTCCCCCCCCCCAATGTTGCAATGTAATCCATCTTGAAGGCTATAGGCTTTGCTCCTCTGCAGCAGGCGCTTCAGGTCCTCCTCAGTTTCAGTAAGCAAGGCTATGTCATCTGCATAACACAGGTTGTTGACGAACTTTCTCCAATCCTGAGGCCACACTCGTCTTCATAAAGTACAGCTTCTTAAATGATTTTCTCAGCATACAGATAAAATATGTATGGAGAATGGATACAATCCTGATACACACCTTTCCTGATTTTAAACCATGCAGTGTTTGGTAGAATAGAATTAATCCTGGGTTAAATGTGTCAAAATCTTGGTTCTATCATTAACTTTGACCTTGGTCAGTAAGCACTTTCCTTCTCACTGAACTGGAAACATGATTGTTTGAACCCTCTAGATGCTCCATAGGAGAACTATAGAGTCTACTTTTATTAAGATTTACAGTCTTGAAAATGCTGTGAGCCAGATCTATTTTGTCCTATAGAGTCTGTGTGACCCAGAATTGACTCAAGGCAAGTGGATAGTATGGGGTGGTGACAATGGGCAAGTCATTGTTACTATTGTTGCCACTGAAAAAAAAAATCCAAGGACCAAGTAAAAATTTAGCATGAAAAATCAACAAATTAGAAGTTAGTAGCCATGGAGATTAAAATAAGGGTTAAACGTGGTACAGCTTTAAACTGAACTAGAAAAACTTAATATTAAAGATTGATGTGTCATTAATATGAGGCTAATTCTCTTCCACTAGGTGCCATGTAACAACAGCTTGGCCACCCACTCCATTGTCCAAAAACAAAGATATGGAACCAGAAGAGAGTTAAAAATGCATTACTAAACAGGTGGTGAAAAGTTTAACTGCTCAGCTGCTTAATATTAAAATGATGTTCAATCAAAAAGCTGGTAGTGAGGACCCACCAGTAGCTCAGCAGGACATAAAACTCTGCTAATTTTCTTCTGTCAAGATGACAGCAAAATGCCACTCTGACACAGCTCTGTTTTGTCATGTAGGATCATTGAGAGTAAAAATCAACCTGATGGACTTAATAATAGCACAACTGAAGAAATAGTTACTTTTCTTCAAAAGAAGAAACAGAAGATATCCTTGAACCTGTAACAAAATTTAAAATTCAGGAAAAATAATTCTGAAATGCTATACTTGTATAGGATTTAGAGCGGAGACTTTTCTCTGATTGCACACCAATTTTAGCATAAAGTCTCATTCATGTCCAACCTGAGATATGTAAATCTGTGGGTGAATCTTGTGTTCCTGCACAAGTATAACATTCTATGGGAAGTGATAGAAAAAAATGAGAGAAGGAAAATAATTGGCCAAGTCAAAGCCCTTAAATATTATTATCTCAATTGTTTTGCTGTTGTTCTTGTCTGTAGGTGTCTTTGAGTCAACTATAACTCACAGTGATCCCATGAAAAATAGATCCTGTGTCATCCTCATTATCTCTGACATACTTGAGTCCATTGATAACAGTCAATGTCTTAATCAATTTTGTTAAAGGTCTTCTTCTTCACTGACTGGTGATCTTTTCAAGCATCATATTATTTTTTTTCCCCCTAAGGATGAGTCTCTCCTAACAATACGCCAGATTGTTACTAACTGTTGTTACTGTGTACCATCAAGTAATAACTGATTCACAGCTGACCATCTGGTGGGTTTTCAAAGGCTACAAATTACATTGGTTGAGATTGTTGATCATTATCCCATGGAGCAGCTGGTAGATTCAAACTCTGTGCCTTTGGGTTAGCAGTGCCACTCCTGGTTTACTAGTAGGACACCAGAGCTTTATCTTAGCTACCAAGGTCTTATAGTGACTAAGAACATGGACTTTTCTAAGAATTTTTCAAAAGAGATGCTGGAAATCTTTAATGATTGTGCTATAGTATGTGTGATCTCATGTTATTGGAATATTCCTTCTCTATGACATATATTCACGAAACAGTTCTCTCAGGCACACATTTATACCAAATATCTTTGCAGTAGCTCTCAATGAGAGTATTTGGTTTGTTGTTGGCTTCAGATTAGCTACAATTGTCAATAATTAACTAGATATTTTATTTTCAAAGTCTTTTTTAAATAATGTTGTTTGATGAATATATTTATAGCTAATCTTGTGAACTTTTTTCTTAATATAGTAACTATAACTATGTTGTTGTTATTGTTATGTGCCATTGAGTAGCTTGTGACTCATAGTTACACCATGTACAAGAGCTCGAAACACTGTTTCATTCTGTGCCAACCTCAAATGCACTCATTCCCACCACTCCAGTCACAGAATCAATCCATCTCATGGAAGATCTTCCTCTCTTGTGCCGCTCCTCCACTCTGCCAAACATGATGTCTCTCTTCAAGGACCAGTCCCTCCTTGCAACATGCCCAAAGTATATCAGATGAAGCTTCAGAATCCTTGACTCCGAGGAGCATTCTGGTTTCACTTTCTCCAAGACAAACCTGTTTGTTCTCTTAGCAGTCCATGGTATATTCTCCAGCACCACAGCTCAAAGGCATTAATTCTCTTTCTATCAACCCGATTCACTGTCCAACTCTCTGATGCATAGCACGTATTTGCAAAGACTATAGCCCAGATCAGGCACACCTTAGTCTCCAGCCTGACATCATTGCTCTTCAGTACTCTTGAGAGGTCTTTCACAGCTGACTTTCTCAATGCAATTTGTCTCCTGATTTCCTGGTTGCTGGTACCAAAAGTCTTGATTGTGGAACAAAGTAAACTAAAACTGTTAACTATCTCAATCTCTTCACCATCCATACTGATGTTGCAAATTGGCCCAGTGGTGAGAATCTTTGTTTTCTTGATGTTGAACATCAATCCATATAGGAGGACGCAATCCTTGACCTTCTGTAGTAAGCACTTCAGGTCCGCCTCAGTTTCAGCAAGTAGGGTTGTGTCATCTGCATAACGCAGGTTGTTGATGACTCTTCCACCAATCCTGATGCCACATTCCTCCTCGTACAGCCCAGCGTCTTTACCTATAGAGACATTTAAGTGTTCAATTTAACATTTTGTCTTTTCTAAAATGCAACAAATTATTTCTCCCCAATTATAATATTTTCAATCACATCATTAATTTCATAGTTGGATAATGAATAAGAAAGGCTGAAATATTATTCATATTTATTTGATATTATAATTAATATTAAAGGAAAAAATATATAACTCTTTACCTAGTGGTAAACTGTTGGGTTTCCAACCTAAAGGCACGTGGTTTGAATTCACCAGATGCTCCATGGGAGAAAGATGGGTAATCTGTTCTCATGCAATTAAAGCCACTGAAAATCTGCTGGAGGGTCAGCTAAGAGTCAATTTTGACTTGATAGCAATGAGTATTAGTAATTAATAATTATTCTTTTTCAGTCATTAAACAGACATTCATGAAACACAAACTAAGAGTCTTTCCTTTTGAGATGCCAATGTTCTCCTTTTTCAAGCATTACAAGAATGAAAGAATTTCACACATCTGTTCTTAGTACCCTTCATTTTCTTTTTCAAATTAAAATCACTTACTCCCCACAAATATTAATCTGCTTTCAGATATCTTCTATGACTTGTATAGACTCTATGTGGGTTCTCTCCCCCAATCATTTGTTTTTGTTTGAGTGGTGGTTTTGTTGTGTTTCCCTCTGAGAACAGAACAGAGTGTGGACTACCTAGATCTCTATCTAGGTATCTTGTGCTTCCTTCTTTAGAAGAACTACAATCTATAAATTCTTAATTTTTTAAATTAATATGGCATTTTATTATCAAAGTTCTATATATCCAGTGGTGAACATCTGAAAATAAATGCATCAACAAATTATGTACTGTACCACTTCAGTACATGCTAATAATAATATGAAGTGTTGAAAAATGAAAAAATTTAAGTGCAATTTGTCATAACTCAAATACATAGTAATTTGGGGACTATCTGTGTAATTACTGTTTTAAAAAATTTAAAAATATAAACTCAAATTTCTTAAGGCTTCCCAGTGTTATAGGCCACCTCACATATCAGCACCTTTTGTTTGTAGTAAAAAAAAAAGGCAGATGTTAAAGAGCACATTTTCACAGTCAACAGAGCTGGATTTAAAGATTGGCTTCTTCACAATATATTTATGTGATTTCCTTATTTGAAATGCTAGGAAAACAATAATGTGATTGTTATGAGGAATAAATAAAGTCTCATATGTATCACATATTTTACAAAGCACAGGCAATATGTTTTTTCTTACTACTTTTAACCAAAAAATTTTCTCAAGAGCAAATTTTGAAGCTAAAATTCCTCAATGATTTCTATTATCAAGTTAATGTGCATTTTTATGAAAGAATCTAAGCCTAGAGACATGACAAAAAGACATTTTAAAATTCAACAAGCCTCTTAAAATTGCATGCATAAAAGAAAAAGAGAATAGTAATTTTCTGATGAAATATTAAAACAATACTCAAATCAAGTCACTGAATATGAATGAGAAAGTAGCCAGAGTTGCCTCTTATTTGAGAAACAAATAAGACTAGAAAGAGGGGGGAGACTGTATAAGTTAGCAGAGCTATATATTGAGAGGAAACTTAACCAACCAACCTCTATTTGCAGTGAGTTGACTGATCCAGAGTGATCATGTGTGCAGGAGAGAAAGGTGCTCCCAAGGCTGTCAATGGCAGTGTTTGACTAAGAGTTGAATTTTTTTAGTCATTAGTTAGCATTCTCTGGTCTCCAACTACCTTAACTGCATACAAATGGTTTTGCAAGTTAGCATCAGCTATAGGACTTGGATAAGTGAAAGAGTGCTTTCCACACTGAGCAGCAAGACCTGACGCAAGAAAGACTAGACGAAAGACTTGAGGCTAGCGAGGCTTGTGGCAGCAAGATTTGAAGGAGACTTGAGCAGACACTGTTAGCGAGACGCTGGTGATGGTATTAGGAAAAACTGTGATGTTGCTGTGCGGAAACTATGGAAAGGCTTCTTGCATTTGTGCTGGACTAAGGATTTTGCTGTTCATATCTCTGGTGATGGAAGGAAAAGCTGCTGCCTGAACTGAAACTGGAGCCTGGACTACGTGAGGAATTGTGCCTTTGGACTGCTTGGCTAAAACTTGGAATTTGTATTGGGTGATATTCTTTGCCTCCCCCACTCTAACTTCCTTTCCTAATAAACTCAATTGTTGGTGTCATAACTGAGTGAGTTTGTGAGTTAGCACTGAATAAATGAACCTCTGCTGCTGGGGCTCTAGAGCCATCAAAGGGCTGGGCCACAAGTACCTGACCTACTTTCTGCTCTCTGACAGTGAGGGGCTATGTCAATCTTCCGGCCTCTGGCCCTGCAAGAGAGACATTTCTGGCCCTTTGCCTACATGTACTGTTTTCTGCTCCTACTTAGACAGGTAGATTCTTTGTAAGTAGATCTCTAAGTCTTTTTTGGGGATTTATATCTGTGTTGGGTTTTTTTTTTGTTTGTTTGTTGGTTGTTTTTTTTTTTAGAGAAACCAAACTTAATAAACATTTCTAATTAAATGAAAATAAAATCTAGCTATCATCTAGTCAATACTAATGGTAACCCTCTGTATTCTTTGCGCTGTGGTGCTGGAGAAGAGTATTGAGGATACCATGGACTGCTAGGAAAACAAACAGATTCATCCTGGAAAAGGTTAAATCAGGCGTCTCCTTGGAGGCAATGATTCTGAGGCTCCGTCTAACATACTTTGGACATGTTGTAAGGAGAGGCCGGTCCTTGGAGAGGGACATCATGCTTGGGAGGGTGGAGGGACAGCGCAGGAGGTGGATTGATTCAGTGACTGGGGTAATCGGGATGGGAGTGTCAGAGATAGTGCGATTGATGCAGGACAGAGCAGAGTTTAGGGCTGTTGTACATAGGGTCGCTATGAGTCGCAAGCGACTCAATGGCACATAAAAACAACATATATTCAGAGTAAAACTGAATGCATTAAATTTTTCAAAGTATAAGATCCTGATAGTTGATCACATGCCTTTGTTAGTTTGTTTCAGGAGCCTCTGATGAATTCAAACTAATAACCTTACAGTTATAGTTACACACCTATCTACTCATGTCAACAGGGAGTTCTGGTGTTGTAGTCTACAGAGACTTCCACTGCTAACTCAAAGACCTCACTTCTCTTTTGGTGAGAATCTTCAAGTGGGTCCCCCAGGAGAAAGATGAGCAATCTCCTCTTATGTAAGGTATAGCCACAGAAAACCAATGGAAGATCAGCTTATGAGTTGGCTTTGACTCAATGACAGTGAATATGGTTAAGTACACCCTTACCAGCATAACCAACTGCTATCAATTATGACTCAAAATAACCCTCTATTAAGTTTCTGAGGCTATAAATATTTGAAGGAAGATACTACCTATCTTTCTGCCTTGGAGCAACTGATGTAACTTCTGACCTTTGAGTTTGCAAGACACACATAACACATTCAAATACCAGACATCACTTGTTTGTTTGTTGTTGTGTACTGTTGAATTAGAACTGATCCATAGCTGACCATTCAATGGGTTTTCAAAAACAGTTAATTGCGTGGAAGATGATTGCCCATCCTTCTCCTTTGGAGTATCTGGTAGCCTCGAACCACCTGCTTTAGGGATTGCAGTGTAGCTGATAGACATAATTTAGTAACGCTATATTTAACTAGTGGCCTTGTGGATAGGAAGTTAGGATACCAATTTGAAGATAGAAAATTTGAATTCACTGGTGGCCTAGTGGTAAGAACTTCTGCTATTATTCCAAAGACACATGTTACCAATCCACCAACTTCAACAAGGGAGAAGGATAACCAGTCTCTGCTTGTGTGACTTACTGCTTCTGAAAACTGTTGGAGGGTCAGCTATGGGTTGATTCTGATTCTATGGCACACAATAACAACTACAGTTAGTCTGCAGTAGAAAAGTAAGCAAATTATTCCCATGAAATTTACTGTCTCTAGAAACTCATTGGAATATTGAGGGTGAGTTGGTTCTTAGATAGAAATGAGTGAGTGAGTGAGTGAGTGAGTGAGTGAGTAAGTGAGTGAGTGAGTGAATTGACAATTTAGATTCTACATTCTAGTGATGTTTTATATATAAACAAAGCAGTGCTTGGTCAAGTGAAGAATATAAACAGAATTCTTAACGGCATAATGATTTGAAAATCTTCACCAGTGGGCCAATAGGCAATATCACGATAAATGGAAAAAAATATTAAAGTAGTAAGCAATTTCATCTGACTTGTTTCTATAATCAACACCCTTGTGTGCTAGCTTACAAGAAATCAAGAGATGTGTTACATTGGGAAAAATCAGCTGTCAAGGACCTCTTAAATGTGCTCAGAAGTAATGATGTCAGTTTAAAGTTTAAACAATACATGATTCAAGCTTTCAAACATTTTTTTTAACAAAAAATTTCTACTAGTTTATTTACAAAATTCAAATACATTATTTTCAAGAACACATTCCTTACATTTTCCTCATCCCTCCACCTAACAAATTGTACAACCACATGATTAATTCTCCCTAGTCCTTTCAATTACTTCTTATTAATTTATTGGAAAATGAATAACATTAAAGAAGAATTGATGATGCCTTTGAGCTGTGGTGTTGGAGAAGAGTATTGAATATATCATGCTATCGTTATGTGCCATTAATTCACCTGCCACTCATAGCAGCCCTATGTAGAATAGCTCTGAATCCTGCCCTATTCTGAGGCAGTCTGTCTCTGACTCATCAACCCCCATTACCCTAGTTATTGTGTCAATACATCTCATCTAGTGTCTTCTCTCTAGTGCTGTCCCTCCACCTTTCCAAATATGGTATCCTTCTCCAAGTACTGACCCCTCCTGTGAATATGTCCAAAGTACATCAGACGAAGCTTCAAAATCCTTGCCTCCAATGAGCAACTTAGTTTCACTCTCTCCAGGTCAGACCTGTTTATTCTCTTGACAGTTCATGGCATGCTAATACTCTTTCTGCCACCACAACTCAAAGACATTGATTATTCTTCTGTGATCTTTAATCATTGTCCAGCTCTCTGATGCTCAACAATTAATTGTGAAGGGCATGGTTTGGATTAAGTGCACCTTAATCTCTAAACGGAGATCCTAGCTCATCTGCACTCTGGAGAGGTCCCTGACAGCAGATTTTCCTAATGCAATTAGTTTGTTTGTTTTTAATTTCCTGATGGCTGGTGTCAAGAGTATTGCTTATGGAATCAAGCAAGTTCGAACTGTGAACAATCTCAATCCCTTCTCCATCAGTCATGGTGCTTTCATTTGGTCTAATGGTGAAAATCTTTGTTTTCTTGACATTGAACTTCAATCGATATTGAAGATTAGAGTCTCTGACCTTCTGCACCAAACACATTAGGTCATCCTTAGTTTGGGCAAGCAAGGTTGTCTTATCTGCATTACACCAGTTGTTGAGTCTTCCTCTAATCCTGATGTCAGAATTCTCCTCATATAGTAAAGACTCCTGAATGAGCTGTTTTACATATAGAATGAAAAAGTATGGTGCCAGGGTGCATCACTGACAAATTCCTTTCCTGACTTTGAAACATACAGTTTTTCCTTGCTCTATTCTGATAACTACTTTCTGGTCCAAGTATATATTTTACATGAGCACAATCAGATGTTCTGGGACTGCCACTCTTCTTAAGCTTAGCCATAATTTGTTGTGATCCATACAGTCAAATGCTTTTGCATAATCAATGAAGCATAGATAGACATTCCTCGGGTACTCTTCGCTTTCAGCCAAGATCCATCTGACCCTGACTATGATGTTTCTAGTGCTTCTTCTAAACTCAGCTTGCACTTTTGACAATACTCTGTCAAAGTACTGTTCCATTAATATTTTTATTGTCTTCAGCTTGTATGTAATATTAGTGCTATTGTTGGATAATTTCCACACTCTGTTGGGATGGGAATAAGTATGAATCTCTTCCAGTCAGTTGACCTGATAGATGTCCTTCAAATTTTTTGGCACAACATTGTGAGCATGTGCAGGGCTACATCTGTTTTTTGAAATATGTCAATTGGTATGCCATCAACCTGGGGCCTTATTTTTGGTCGAGTTCTTCAAAACAGCTTGAATATCCTACTTCATCACCATTGCCTCTTGGTTCTATGTTTTTTTCATGAAATTGTTCTGTGTTAGCCAATTATTTTTGGTACAGTGACTCTGTGTAATGCTTCTATTTTCTTTTGATGCTTCCTGAATCATTAAAAATTCTGTCCGTATCATCTTTAAGATTTGCCACTTGATGGATCAATCTCCTCCCATGCCAGTCTAATCTAACTCAAAGATACACCAAAAAAAAAGAAAGAATTGTAACTCAGCTCTTTCTGCTTAAGAAATGTTGAGCAAGTTTGGCCCTATTGATTTTCTCCAGCTCTTTGCACATTTCATTATTATACTTTGTTTTGTCTTCCCAAGCTATTCTTTGACATTTTGTGTTTAGCCTGTTAACTTCTTGATTTCTTCCCTTTGCTTTGGCTTCTTGGAGCTCTAGTGCACTATGTAGAGTCTCTTCTGACATCCATCTTGGTCTTTTTGTCCTTCTCTGTCTCTTTAATGACCTTTTTCATTCTTCATGAATGATAATCTTGATATTTTCCCACAGTTCATCTGGTCTTCACTCATTAGTTCAATTCAAAGCCTCAAAGCTGTTCCAGAGATATTTTTAAATTCAGGTTGGATAGATTCAATATTAAATTTTGATTTTGTTGGATTTGATTTCATTTCCTTTAGCTTCAGTTTGAATTCGCATATGAGTAGTTGGTAGTCTATTCCACAATCCACATGTGATCTAGTTTCCACAGCTGATATTAGGCTTCTCCAATGATTCTTTCTACAGATACAATCCGTCTGATTCCACTGTCGACAATAAGGTTAAGTCTATGCGTATGGTCACCATCTGTGCTTATTATAAAAGATATATGCAACAAATAATTCATTGATTGTACAAAATTCTATCATTCTATCTTGTCTCATTTCTATCATCATTTTCTGACTACTAATCCTTCTTCTCTGTTCCAACATTGGCATTCTTGCCAGGAGGCCACCAGTGCCTCCTTTTATATTCCAGTCACTCATTATTATTGATGCATCTTGGTTGCATGCTTTATTGATTTCTGACAATAAAAGTTGGTACAAATTATATCTTTCCTCCTCTTTAATCTGATTGTTGGTGCATATATTTGAATGATGGCAGTATTAACAGATCTCCAGAGATTGCTGGTATTGCTAGACGTGTTGGTGTCTGTTGCAGGACCTGTTCACAACAAGGGCATCACCAGTGAGTGGAGAGGAAATAACAGACTTGAGCCATCATACCGGGGTTTGGTAGGGGAAGAGGGAATGGAAGTGCTAAGTAGGTGAAGAGAGAAAAAAGAACAGGTTGGGGCCATTTGGGGGACAGGAACCGGATACATAGACACATGGTGGGATGGTAGTAAAATAAAAACGGAATATGTTAACTGTATAATGGGGAAGAGTATTTAATCTGTTCTTTATGGAAAAAATATTAGCCTGTCTGAGATTGTTCTAAAGCTGAGCATCCAAATTAAGACAGATGAGGGAAAAGGTCAAATTAGAGAACTCACTGGAAGATCAGCTATGGGTTGGCTCTGACTCAACAGTACAGAAAAACAAGAGGGAGAAGAATTGGCCATCCACTTTTGAAATAACAAGCTTGGAAAATCTTATGTGCAGTAGAGAAAATATCTCGCGGTCTGAGAGAAGAACAAACATGTCTTAAGTGAAACCTGAATGCTCCTTAGAGTTAAGGATGATAAAAGTTCATCTCACATACTTTGGTCATTTTGTTAGGAGGAGCCAGTTCTTAAAAAAGACATCATGTTGGGGAAAATGGAGGGCCAGTGAAG
>NW_006399937.1:5801114-5802727 GCF_000299155.1 Elephantulus edwardii | reverse complement strand
AGGGTGTTGGATTTTGTCAAAGGCCTTTTCTGCATCAATTGATAAGATCGTATGGTTCTTGTTCTTTGCTTTGTTAATATTATGAATTACACTATTTTTTTTTTAACTGTCCTTGCTTACCTGTTAAAAATTCCACTTGGTCATGTCGAATTATCTGTTTATTTATTTTATGTACTTTTGGATTCCCTTGACCAGAATTTTATTCAAGATTTTTGCATCTATCTTCATGAGAGATCTTGGCCTATATTGGGCTATTTTGGTGGTGTCTTCACCTGTGGTATCAAGGATATGCTTGAGTCTGGGAATATTCAATGTTTTTTCTATTTTCTGAAATACTTTATGTAGAATTGGTGACAATTCTTCTTTGATTGTGTCATAAAATTCACTTGTAAAACCATATAATCTAGGGCTTTTTTTGTTGGAAGTTGGGGGGTTTTTTGGTTGTTTTTTGTTTTTTTAAATTACATTTTCAACTTCTTTTGTAATGGGAATGTTAGGGTGTTTGATTTCAGTCTATGCCAGTTTAGTTGTGAGTTTCTAAGTATTTGTTCATTTCTTCTAGGTTTTAAAAATTTAGGATACTTTTTTTCCACGATATTTCATTGTTAACTGTTTTATTATAGTGGGTTCTATTATGACATTGTCCTTATCACTACATTCAAATATTATTCTCCAGAATATTTGTGTCTTTTCCTCTTTTCTTTGTTAGTTTTGCTAGTGGTTTGTCAATTTTATTGACCTTTTGAAAGAAACAACTCTTGGTTATGTTGATTGTTTCAAGTGTTTTTTCTATTTTCTATTTCATTTATTTCTTCCTTAACTTTTATAATTTCAGGTTTCTTAGAAGGAGTCAGCTTTTCTTGCTATTCTTTCTCAATTTGTTTGAAATGTTGGGTTAGAGAGTTAATTATACATTTTTTTTGGCTTTTGAAGTGTTTGCTTATTGCTGTAAATTAACCTCTAATATTGTTTCGTCTGTGTCTCAGAGGTTTTGATAAGTTGTGTTTTATTGTCATTTGTTTCTAGAAATTTTTTAATTTCATCTTTTATTTCTTCTAGTACCCACTCATGTTCAAGCAAGGTGTTGTTCAGTTTCCAAATAGATGTGATTTTTCCTCCTTTATCTTTTTGTTATTAATTTCTAATTTTATAGTATTGTGGACTGAGAAGATGCTTTGTATTATTTCTACATTTTTTAATTTATTGATGTTTGCCTTGTGACCTAAAATGTTATCCATTCTGGAGAACGTTCCATGCACATTGGAGAAGATATACTGCATTTTTTTTGGATACATTATTTCTATATATCTATGAGCTAATGTTGGTTTATTGTGTGGTTTAATTCTTCAGCATCTTCGTTGAATTTATTTCTGGTATTTCTATAATTTTTTTTGAGAGGGGTATATTAAAGTCTCCTACTACCATATTGGTGGTGTCTATTTCTTTTTTCAGTTGTGCTAATGTCCACTTTGTATATTTTACAGCTTTATCATTTGGTTGAAGGTATGGAGACAGGACACATCCCTGGCGTACACCCTTCCCAATTTTGAACCATGCAGTGTTGCCCTGCTCTGTTCTGACTACTGCCTCTTGGTCCAAGTATAGGTTTCACA
>NW_006399937.1:5783220-5799904 GCF_000299155.1 Elephantulus edwardii | reverse complement strand
CAACAATCATTTGGTTATGTGAAACCTATACTTGGACCAACAGGTAGTCGTGAGAACAGAGCAAGGAAATTGCATGGTTAAAATCGGAAAGTGTATAAACCAGGGATGTGTCATATCTCCATACCATTTCAATTTGTATGAGGAAAAGATCATCTGGGAGGCTAGACTTTATGAGAAGAAATGTGGCATGAGGATTGGAGGAAGTAACCTGCATTATGAAGATGATACAACCTTGCTCGCTGAAACCAAGGAGTACCTGAAGATTTTGCTGCCGACAGGCAAGGACTGCTGCTTTCAATATGATTTGAAGCCCAAAATCAAGAAAACAAAGATTCTCACCACTGGGCCAATTAGTAGCATCATGGAGGATGGTGAAGAGATTGAGATTTGTCACAGCTTTAGTTTGCTTGGGTCCATAATCAACACTCCTGATACCAGCAGCCTGAAAATCAGAAGGCAAATTGCATTCGGAAAGTCTTCTGTAAAGGAGTATTGTCTGCTGTCTCTAGAGTATTGAATAGCAACAATGTCAGATTGGAGACTAAGGTGAGCCTGATCCAAATGATGGTCTTTACAATTACATGGTGGACAATGACTAGGGATGATAGAAGGAGACTTTATGCCTTTGAGCTGTGGTGCTTTAGAAGATTATTGAATATACCATAGACTTCAAAGAACAAATAGGCTCTTCCTGGAGAATAGGCAAGGATTCTGAAGCTTTGTCTGACATACTTTGGCAATGTCCTTTGAGAGGTACATTACAGTTGGGAGGGTGGAGGGGGAGACCCTCAATTAGAGAGACTCATTCAGTGACTAGAGTAATAAGAGTAGGTGTGTCAAAGACACTAAGTTTGGCTCAGGATAGAGTAAACAGCAGAGCTGTTGTACATAGGATATATATATATATCTCTCACAAGTAACTTGATGGCACTCAACAACAACAACAGTTATTTGGTACATACATATTAGTTATTTTTTGTGTCCTCTTGTACTATTGACCCTTTAAGCATTATATAGTGACCTTATTTTCCTTGGTGATGGTTTTTGCATTGGAATCTATTTTATCAAAGATTAATATCACTACTCTTGCTTTTTTTCTGGTTGCCATTTGCTTGGTATATATTTTTCCACCTTTTTTTCTTTCTTAATCTTCACTTTTCATGTGTGTCTTTTATAGACAGCATATTGATGGTTTTGGGGGTTGTTTGTTTGTTTGTTTTTATCCAGTCTGCTACCCTTTTCCATAGGGTTGCTATGAGTCGTCTACGACTTGACAGCACTTAACAACAACAACTGTAAGAACTCTTTTTCCCTTCACTCCTGCATTTAAACCATTCATATTCAGAGTGATCATTGAGAAGCAAGGTTTTAATGCTATCATTTTGTTGAGTTCTTTTTAGAGTTCTTTCTGGTTACTTTGGTCCAGCCTGCTTTCTGTGGCCTGTGGCACATCTGTAAAAATGATCTCAAATGCTGGTCTTATTTTTACAAATTCCTTTAGGTTCTGCTCTTCTGAGAATATCTTGATCTCTCCTTCATACTTGATGGACAGTCTCGCTGGGTAAAGTATTCTTGACTGACCATTGTATTATTTAAGTGTTTTATATATGTCATTCCACTGTCTTCTTGTCCATTTGATTTCTGCTGAGAAATTGGCACTTAATCTTATTTGCTCCCTTATAAAGGTTACTTTTTATTTCTTCCTATCTGGTTTCAGAATTCTCTTTTTATCTTTGGTTCTGTCAAATTTGACTATGAAAAGTCTTGGTGTTTTTATTTTGGGTTCTATTGTATATGGTGTTCATTCAGCTTCTTGTATATATTCTTTATAATGCATCATTATGCCTGGAAAGTTTTCTTCTAGTAATTCTTGCACTACTTTTTGGTGCCTTTACCTGCTTCTTCCTGTACTGGGATTCCAATTATGTGCATCTTATTCCTATTGATGGTATCCCACATTATTTTTAGGCTTTCTTATTTTTCCTTCCCACGTTTTTTTAAGGCTTTCTTATTTTTCCTTCCTTTTTGATTCTGTTTTATTTGTTCTAAAGTTCAGTTGTGAAAAATGCATCTTCTAGTTCACTGGTTTTGTGTTCTATCCCTTCAGATCTGTTCTTATGTACCTCCATATGTTAACAACATCTAAAACACTGGCACTCATATTCTGGTACTGATTTCTTGTTTTTCCAGAGCCTTTAATGCCTCATTTGTTTTGTCTGCATTGTTGTTGTTTTGCAGGTTTTGTTTTGGGGTTTCTTTTTGTGGTTTTTTTTAAGTTCCTCTTGGTTTTTGCTTGCAGAGTCCTATAATTCTTTGAGTTTGTCTTTTACCCATTGAAAATATTCAATCATTTTTCTTTTGAATTTTTTGTTAGAAAGTTCCATCAGGCTTTCTGGCTTCAGGAAATCTATCGATACTGGGACACTTTTTGGGTGTGACATCTTGTTTTGGGCTTGTGTAAGGTGAGAGGTAGTCTGCTTCTTCTGTGACACTGCTGTGGGAGAGTTCTTCATACCTGAGGTCTTAGCAGGCTTTTGGTCTGAAAACCTTGGCTCAGGAAGTCACTGCTCTAAAGGAGGGCAGGACATTGTTTTCTCTCTGAACTTTTGGCTCAAGGAAAAAATTGCTTCATTTTGGGAAAGTTGTGGCCTATGTAAAAACAGCTTTTTCTTTCAGGAAATTGCTGCAGATAGGCTAAGCTGGTCCAAGGTGCCCAGGGTCAAAGGCACTTCAAGCTCTGAGAGGGGATAGGAAATGAGTTTGCCTGTGATATTGCTGTCCCTGGTGCAGAGAGGTGACAGCAGTTTGTTCTTCAGGTGGCGGGGCATCCAGACGGCAGAGCCTGGTCCTCCAGGCAGCAGGGCTGGGCTCCCAGGCAGTGGGCAGGAGTATCCCAGTGGTGGTTTGGGGGTCAGGTCCTCCAGGTGGTGGGCCAGGAGCATCTGGGTAGCTGGGAGCCAGGTCTTCCAGGCATCAGAATTGGGCTTCCAGGCAGCAGGCAGGAGCATCCCAGCAGTGGGTCCAGGTTCTTCAGCTGACAATTTTGGGGGTCCAGGTGGCAGGGCCAGGGCCAAGGAGCCAAGGCCTCCAGGCAGAGGGGCCTCAGTCTAGTTCTCCAGGCAGGAGAGCAGTCCAGGCCTCACTAAGAACTTTTTGATGCAGGTACCTATTTAATTGACTGGAACAGGTCTATGGCTTCTGCTGCTGGAACAGCTGCTACTGATTGACCCCAATGTTGTAGAGACTGATTAAATATATCTCATTGAGTTTCCTCCTCTATTTCACTCTCCACTTTCCCATGCATAATGTCTTTTCAAAATAATTTCCTCTCATAACAATATGCCCAAAGTGTGTGAGACAGACCTTCATGATGCTTGCCTCTGAATATCATTTGGCCTGTACTTTTCCCAAGACATGTCTGTTTGTTCTTTGGACAGTCCATGGTATATTTAATATTCTTCTACAACATCACAAATTAAAAGCATCAGTTTTCTTTTGTCACTCTTATTCCTATGATAAGACATGTACTATTGTTTATCTGTTTATGTTTCTCTTTTCTTTAACTATTGAGTTTCTTAAAGGTATAAAACCAGGTAGTATTTATCTTTACTTAATTTTTCTTAGTAGTGTCTCACTGAGTTCTGAAAGTCTATAGGGTCGTTACTTCTTATTTATTTCCCTCTACAACAGAAATATAATCTGACCACTAAATGTCTTACGATTATTATGAGAAGCTGATGACAAATGCAAATGTCAAGCACTATTCTGGATAGGATCTCCACATACAATTTTAAAAATTGTGCTCTAAAATGTAGATAAAAAACAGCATATTGTTGTTGTTGTTATGTGCCATAAAGTTGTTTGTGACTCATAGCGACCCTATGTACAACAGCCTAAACTCTGCTTTGTCCTGTGCCAATTGCACCATCTCCAATACACCCATCCCGATTATCCCAGTCACTGAATCAATCCACTTCATAGAGGACCTTCCCTTCCCGCACTGTTCCTCCACCCTACCAAGCATGATGTCCTTCTCCAAGGACCAATCTCGCCTTACAACATGTCCAAAGTATGTTAGACGGAGCCTCAGAATCCTTGCCTCCAAGGAACCACCTGGTTTAACACTTTCCAGGATGAATCTGTTTCATGAGCAGTCCATGGTACCCTCAATACTCTTCTCCAGCACCACAGCTCAAAGGTATCAATTCTCCTTCTATCCTCCTTAGTCAGTGTCCAACTCTCTAATACATAATGAGTGATAACAAAGACCATGGTCTGTATCAGATGCACCTTAGTCTACAGAGACACTCCATTGCTCTTCAGTACTTTGGAGAGGTCCCTAACAGCAGACTTTCCCATGGCAATACATCTTTTAATTTCCTGGCTACTGGTGCTGAGAGTGTTGACTGTGGAGCCAGGCAAAATATTAATTTTCTTTTAAAGACAGATCATGAAATCATGGTCAAAACAATGATCTATCATTTCTTATTTGTACCACTTAATTATCTTATTAAACAAATGTGGGATAAATAAAGTTTAGCTTACATGGCATGTGAAATAAAATAAAATAATTTATTTATATATATATATATACACAAATGCATACATATTATTTTTAATCTACAAAAATGTTCAACTTTGTTTCTTTCCTATATAATTAAATCTTTCATTATGAAAGACTCTTCAATGAACAACATCTCAGTAATCTAAGTGATAATGGTCACCCTTCTCAAAATTATTGCAATTTGTGTGGATAAGAAGCTTTTAAAAGTCATGATACTTCAATATATTGATGACTACTATTTTAGAGAAAGTTCAGATTCAGATTAGTTAATATGTTTTTCTATTTCTTAATATCTGTTCCCAAATTCTAGTCAATTCTAATAAATTAATTGCCACTTTCAATACACAAGCATATGAATAACTTTCAGCAAATATGTGGGATGTTTTATTCATAGACTATATCTTAATTCTTATGCTGTTATGTTGTTAACAATTGTTTTAACTATTGTTAGAAGTTTCCCAGTCATACCTCTTTTGCCACATTTACTATTATGTGATGCTCCTAGAGCATGATCCAGTTATTTAATATGTAGACTCTGCCTCAGTAAGTTGTTGTAAGCATCAACCTCTGTTTTGTTTAAAAGCTAGATTAGTATTCTAAATCTGGATCCAATTTTTAAATTGAACTAAGTGATCTAGCTCAGGACTTTCTTCTTTTAAACACAAGTCAATCCAAGGCTGAGCAGGGGATGACAAATAGCCAGATATTCCTATTGGCACGATTTTGATCTTGGTTTTACTTGTATAGATATCAATTCTAAAACATTTAATCATTATATACTGAAATATAAATGCTGAATAAGAATTGATAACTAACATTTCTCTGATGGATGTTTTACAAACAGTTGGTCTCAGAAATATCTTAATCTACTTAAACATCAGAATTAGAAAATAGTAACTTTCCTACTATTGTTGCTGTTGTTAGGTGCTATCTAGTATGACTCAGTGATCCAATGAACAAAAGATCTGAACCCTGTTTTATCTTGTGCCATCCTACACGTTCTGACACAGTAGAGCCCATTGTAGCAGTCACCATGTCAATTCACCTGGTTGAAGGTCTTCCTTTCCTTTGCCACCACTCCTCTCTTCTAGACATCTTGTCCTTCTCCAAGGAATAGCTTCTCCTAGATCATGCCCTAAGTATGAGGCTAAATCTCATCATTATTGACTTCAAAGTGTATTAAGGCTGCACCCTCTCCAAGACACACCTGTTTGTTCTCTTGTCCATCAATGGGATGTTTAGTGCTTTTCTCCAAAATCACAGCTCAAAGGCATCAATTATTTTTAGTCATTCTTATTCATTGTCCAGCTCTCAGACGCATAGCAAGTGATCAGAAAGACTATGGCCTGAATTAGATGCACCTTTGTCCTCAAACTGACATTATTACTCCTCTGTATTTTGGAGGATCCCTAACAGCCAATTTTCCCAGTGCAATGCATTTCCTTATTTCCTGACTGCTGTCACCAAGGACCATAATCTATTCATATATAATTATCGGGTGACAATAAGTTTCATGAGAAAATGATAATTGATTTTTACTCAGATCATAAAGATGATATAGATAATTCCAACTGTTTGAAAATAAGCCTGACTTTTGCAGTTTGTCTTTGTCATGTTCCTTCAGTTGTTGTTGTTGTTAAGTGTCATCTAGGAGACTATGATCCATAGTAACCCTATTATACTCTCTGCACTTTGTCTTGTTCTGCACCATCCTCATTATCTCCTATATGCTGCAGCCCATTTTTATAGTTGATATCTCAATCCATTTGCTTTTATTAATAAAATATCTCATTTCTGATTTATAAATGACTTGCCAGATGGATTGGGGGGGTCTCTGGCCTAGAGGCCACCATCATTTGGGTGTGCCGGAATTTTAAAATACTGAAATGTTAGGGCACACCTGCAGGCTGAGGGCTAGTGCATTGTGAATTGGTTTAAGCTGGATCTTAGGATGGCCTCTCACGTCTTGAGGAGGGACACAAATGGAATACACGGAGCTCTTATGGCTTTCTTTTTGTTTTCTTTTCTGGTTTTAATTGCTTTTGATCAAATAGTCTTCTAGGTCGTATATTTGCTGTCCATTTGCTGTACAGAGCTAACTCATGGTTGCCATGATGCTGAAAACTGTGACACTGATGTGTCAAATGCGATAATCATTACTCATAATGGACAGGTTTTTCTTGAGCTTTCTGATTAGGACAAGCTTGGAAGCAGGAGTGGCATCTACTTACAAAATAGATGAAAGTCATACAAGTGTTCATGTTTTCCATTAGCCTACGACTCAGTTGCACTTAAAAACAACAACAACAACAAATTTAACTTGCCTTCTCTAATTTCCAAATCCTTTTTATGTTTAATATCTTGAGTTTGGATCTCATTTCTTTTTTTTTATACTGTAACTTCCGCAGAAGCAGAAGTAGTCGTGGTAATATTCCTATTTTCTGAACCTAGCTTGGTAACCAGTGCATAGTACACACTAAAAAAATATTTATTAGGCCATTCTTTCCCATGTTTAACTGGAAGGACAAGGGGAAAAAGATGACAACCAACAATAATTGTGCCCAAGTTTTATCTGGTCAGGTGAATGAAGCTGTGATCTCTTGTATCTAATTTCTTCAAGTCTATAGTTGCCTCCCAGGGCACTGTTGGACTAATTAGATTAACTGTTACTGTCAGGGCTATCTAATTGCTTGTACTGAAGAAAGCAAATTGCAGACAGTAGATATCAGTGTAAAATCAAACAGAAAACAGGTGTTTGCTAATTAAAACTGAGATTTTTAATGAATGACCCGTGTGGTTTTGGTGAATAAATTCTACTCCTGGCATCTGTTGCATAATTAAGTTCTCTTTCTCCTACTCTCTTCTTTTCTTTCTCTTCTCATCCAATAATATCTCAGTCAAATCTTAGCAAATAACTACACAAGAAGTTAAAAATCAAATATAATGAAAAAGTCTAGTAATCTTTATTTTCTGTGAGAGGATTCAAGGATATATTTTTTTGTCAAACACTAAGCAAAGTAAGGGGGGAAAAGTAAATTTGAAAACTGAAAAATGTACACACAATATTATATATTAATTACATATTAATATATTTACACACACTTAACTAAAGTTTATACATTAAAGACAGTAATATAGCGGTAAAAAGAGGTGACGGAATTGGGAAGACTTTAAAAAAAATCATATTAAGGCATTTTAATGCAAAGATTGGACATGATATCCTGGGGGAAGCTTATTATGAGTCTGGTTCATCCACCATTTGAGTTTTTTAAGTTAATTGGGCTTCCTGCTGAGATGACCTCATCTGATGGATCTTTTCCCCCTTCTTTTCAATCCATTTGAAACTGAAAGAAGAAAGCTACTTTAAAATGCAATAATAAGTCTGTGAAATGTGGCTCCTAAGCCAGTTTAACAACATAAGTGATTCATTTTAGAATGCTAAAATGAAGAAACCAACTTACAATGTCTTAATAGAAGTCACAAATAAGTGTTGGGGCATTTGGCTGAAATCATCATTGTGGAAGCACTACTAAGTGAATTCCTCATTGTAGATATTTGATGCAATTAAAGCTGATGGTGGTACCTGAGACACAGTTTAGAAAACATTGTAAAGCTCTTGAGTGCTGTCAAATAGTAAACAATCAAATGCATGGATATACAAGGAAATCTCAAGTAGGATGTGAGCAAGTCCCTCCCTTCACTCTAAGATGATAGTTCAGAAAACTCTACTCTGAGTGTGAGAGGCATCTACTATACCTAAGGATTTTGCAAGCACTACACAATTTTATTTAAGACAAGAAGTTTTAAAACATGATATGCTTTCACTTTGCTGTGGAGTTTAAACAACTCATAGCTGACCTTCCACTGGTTTTCCAAGACTGTAAATCTTATATGGAACCACTGGTGGAATTGAACCACCAGAGATGTATGGCCCCTGGGTTAAGAGTAAAACTGCTTATGACTAGGACACCCAAACTTCCTTAACACATGACTATGAAACTAAATATTTGCCAAAGACTTACATGAATATCTTTAATAATATCAGAGAAATTTTAAGTAATATGTTGATATTGTTATTATGTGCTATCTATAAACTATCATTCATATTGACCCTATGAACAATAGCTCTGAACCTTGCCTTATCTTAAGCCAAGTTCATTGTCTCTAACACACCAGCCCCCGTTGCCATAATCACTGTGTCAATCCTTCTTATCTAGGATCTTCCTCTTCTGCATTGACCTTCTACCCTTCAAAGCATTATGTCTTCCTGCAAGGACTGGTCTCTCCTGGCTCTATGCCCAAAGTTTGTGAGGCAGAGTTTCAAAATCCTTGCTTCCAAGAAGTGACTTGGTTTCACACCAGAGAAGACCTGCTGATTCTCTTGGCAGTTTTAAAATAAAAATATAGTATTATGGGGCTTTTTTAGAACTTAATATGCTACATTTTTTCCTGAATAATAATAATAATAATAAAAGCCACAAAACAAAATAATCAATTGAAAAGGAACTCAGGAAAATAACAGACACTTCACCAAAGAAGACAAGAAACATACAAAGAAATTCTCTTAATCATCAGCCATTAGAGATATTTAATTAAATATTATCTTAACCCAGCAATAATAATAAAGTTAAAATAAGGAAACAAATAAAACAAGATAAAAACCAAAGAAAAAAGATAAAAGCAAAAGTACATGGATATTGAAACAACATACTTCTGCTGGAACCATAAAGTGATATAACTTAACTGCTGAGATAAGGGGTATAGCAATATTTTAAAAATATTGGAAATGGGAATACCATTTGAAAACATATGCAAACAAATTACTTCTGAGGAAGGCACTCTGGTGGTCTAGTGGATAAGGTGTTGTGCTAATGGTTCAAATCCACCAGCATGTGGTTTGAATCCATCAGCAGATATATGAGCAAAGATGGAAAATCTCCTAATGTAGCTGTGGTTTGTGTGACTGTATCCCTACCTTTACTTATATGTATTGATAAATATATGCAAAAAACTTATTTAAACTGCTAAAGTGTGAGGATGTATATATCTTAGAAAAATAAGGGCTGTGACAAGAATAAGTAGGTTTATGCACAATACTCATGTATGATATCTAAGTCAAGTAATATAACACAATCCACAATAACAATACTCTACATTCAATTTTATTGAGTAGTAATTAGGGTAAAAGGGATAGTATAAGAGAGGAAGACCCTCAATGAGATGAATTGATTCAGTGACTGATAAATGGGGGTAAGATTGGCACAGGATAGAGCAAAATTTAAGGCTGTTGTACATAGAGTTGCTATGAATTGCAGGCGACTCAATGACACATAACAAAAACAACAATGAAGGCCTTAAAATATTGTAAGCAATCATCTAAGATAGAACCACTGCTCTCTCCTGGTGTAAAGAAAATAAGAGTTAAGAAAATAAAAGAATCAAGGAAATAATTGGTCCAAATTCTTCACTACTCTCAAACTAGAAAACTAGTAGATACCCTCTTAGTACTATTTACTGCTCTATCAAGACCACTATAGAAAATCTTGGATAGAATGTGCAAAAAATATTTAACAAAGTTGATAATTATTTAAAAGGGGCAAAGATAACTGTTTAGAAAGACAATGAATGAATGCCGTTCATTATCCAACTGTCATATGAGTGTGAAAATACCATGATTTGGGGGAGGAGATACACCTTACTCCTTCAAATTACATCCTTACACTTTAGCACTTTAAATAAGTCCTTTGCAGTACTTTCCCCACACCAATAAATTTATCAATACATAAAATAAAAGGTAGGAGTATAGTCACACAAACCACAGACACAGGAGATTTTCTATCTTTGTTCGTCTATCCACTGATGGATTCAAACCACATGCTGGTGGATTTTAACCATCAGCAAGCACAACACCTTATCCACTAGACCACCAGAAGTGTCTTTCTGAGAAGTGACTTGTTTGTGTATGTTATTTATATTACTCTTTTTCTTTTTTTTTTTTTTCAACACTGCTTCACAATATATTACTCTTTTTCAAGTTCAAATTTCTACAATTCAGTATCCATTGCTTGGGTTTTCTGTCTTCAGTTCATTTAATGAGAGAAAGTAGCATTGGGATTTCTCTTGATTTATGCATTGAGGATATCTCCACAACCAAGACAGCTTTAGACTAAGCATTAAGATTACTTCATTTTTAGATTTTAAAGAGAAAATTAGTTGTGTGGCATTAGTCATAAAAACTAAGCTAGCATATATAGGAATTTTTCTTTCTTCTTCTACCACCTCTTCTACTTAAATCAAGATAGAATCGGCTGAACTTCTTTCCATCTCACGCTATAGAAAAGATTTTTGTCTTAACTTACCAAAATATATTCTTTCTTTTTGGTGGGTGTGTTAAAAGAATATTTTAGCTTCATGTGAGGGTGTCTGATACAAAATCTATCCTTTCCATAAAGAAGTATTTAAGATGTACACAAACAGATATGACCTTACTAACATGTTGCTAGCACACACACACAAACACAGACCCGTATTTGCAGTCTATATCCTAAACTATAGTGAAGTGGATTAGCTAAATGATAACTCTTTCCAGTATTTCTGAAAACAAATAATGGAATCTATCAGAAGCTGAATGAAAGCACAAAAGACATGGTAAGTATGAAAATGATGATGATCACATCATGGTCCTGAAATAAGATGATGATGAAATCTTGTTAGCAACTAGCAATAGGGCTAAATGCAAATGATTATGGTTATGGAGATGAGTTGTATTTGTTTATACAGAAAGGTAAAAAACAAAACAAAACAAAAAACACCACAAGAGCATTTATTAGTAAGTGTCATCTTATTGAAGAACATTCAGAACTAATAGGAAAGATAAAATAATTTAAAATATACCTTGAAAGTTATTTCTAAATAACTTAGTGCCAAAATGTATTTTAGTTGAAATGCATCCCCCCCCCTTTTACCTATTTGGCCTTGGTAAAATGTTTCTAGATATAATCCTTGGCTAGAAGGCCAAAGTAAAATTAAAAAATTGATTATTCTTTACTCAAAGGGTTCATTTGTTCATGTACTCTTTGGCTCCAAAACACAAAATTTACTTAAAAAATGTTGGCACCTACTTCTAATCTGAGCATGTGCATTTTCCTAGAGTGTCTTAAATTCCTCACTTCAATTGTTGTTGTTGTTAGGTGCCGTTGAGTCAGATATGACCCATAGTGACCCTATGAGCCTTAGATCATAATCATGTCTCATCCTGTTCCATCCTCACACTTCCTTACACACTAGGCTCTTTGAAGCAGTTGCAGCATCAGTACATCTGGTTGAAGGTGTTTTTCTCTTTTGCAGACCCTGCACCTTTCCAAACATGATGTCTTACCTGGTGACATGACTGAAGTATGTAAAACGAAGCTTTATTATCTTTGGCTCCAAAGAGTTCGCTTGCTGTATTTCTCCATGGCATGTTCTCTTGTTGTTTTGGCAGTCCATGGGATATTCAGTATTTTTCTCCAACATCACAGCTCAAAGGCATCAATTCTTCTGTCATCCTTATTCATTGTCAAGATTTCAGATGCATTCCACACACATTGGAAAATACTATTATTGGGTGAGGTGTACCTTACTGCTTCAGATTACATCCGTATGCCTTAGCAATTTAAGTAAGTCTTTTGAAGTAAATTTTCCAAAATCAATGTGTGTATCAATACATGAAATAAAAGTCAGGGATACTGTCACATAAAACACAAATACAAAAGAAGAGTGTCCATCTTTGCTCACAGGGCAAAGTGATAGAAAAGGTCTAAGACTGAGTCAAGCACACCTTCAGCCTTAAGCTGACATCATTGTTGTTCAAAAATTTGGAGAAGTCCCTGAATCCAGATTTTCCCAGCACACACATCTCCTGATCTCCTGACTGATAGTACCAAGGGTATTATTCTGGATCTAAGTAAAATTAAATTGCTGACAATTTCAATCATTTTCCCTCTATCATCATGTTGCTATCAGTCCAGTGATAAGAATTTTTGTTTCTTAATGTTGAGATACAGTCTATATTGAAGGATATAATCTTTGATCTTCTACAGAAAATGCCTGAAGTTTTCTACACTTAAAGCATTCAGGGTTGTGTCATCTGCATAACAAAGGTTACTGATGAGTCTTTCTCCTATCTTGATGCCACATTCTTCTTCACAGAGCCAGCTTCTTGAATAATTTACTCAGCATACAGATTGAATAGGCATGGAGAGAGAATACAACTCTGACACACACCTTCCTTTAATTTAAACTGTATACTGTTCATTGTTCTGTTCACTTAACAGTTGCTTGGTATAGGTATAGGTTTCATTTGAACACAATTACGTGTTCTGGGATTCCCATTCTTCTCAATATTAGCCATAATTTGTTACTGTTCACACAGTCAAATGCCTTTGAATAGCCAATGTAGCACAAATATACCTTCTTCTGGTATTCTTTACATTCAGCCAAAACCCATCTGATGTCAACAATGATATTCCTGGTGCCATGGCCTCTTATAAATTCTGTGTGAATTAGAAGATATAAGATCCTTGTCTATGTACTGTTCTAGACTTTTGGAATGATCTTCAGCGGTATTTTGCTTGCATGTGACACTGATGATGTTTTTGGAAAATTTCCACCTTATGTTGAATTACATTTCTTGCCAGTGGGTATAATTATGTATCTCTTCTAGTCAGTTGACCAGACAGCTAGCTTTCATCCAAATTTCCTAACATAGACATGTGAGCACATCCCAGGCTGCATCTGCTAATTGAAACATGTGAGTCTGTATTCCATCAATTTCTGGAGCCTTATTTTTTTTGCCAAGTCCTTCGGTGCACTTTAAACTTAATGATTCATTACCATTGGCTATTGTGCATATGGTCATTCTTCTTGTTGTTGTCATGTGTCATTGAGTTGTCTGCAAGTCATAGCAACCCTTGATATAGCATCTCTGAAGCCTACCTTGTCCTGAACCAGTCTTACTAATTGCAACACACCAATCCCCATTGAACAGGTCAGTGTATCAATTAATCGCATCCAGGGTCTTCTTCACCTGCACTGTCCTTCCATTTTTCTGAGTATGATATCCTTTTCCAAGAACCAGTCCCTCCTGGCTACATGCCTAAAGCATGTGAGATAGAGCCTTAATTTCCTAGCCTCCAAGGAGAAACTTGGTTTGAATTTCTCCAAGACAGAACTATTTATTTTCTTGGAGTCCATGGTATGTTCAAGACTCTTCTCCAGCACCACAACTCAAAGCCACCAATTCTTCTGTCATCCTTAGTCATTGTTCCTATGGTACTTTCTGATATTTTTCAGTGTCAGACAATTCTTCTTTGCGTAATGACTTTGTGAATTCCCTCTATCTTTCCTTTTTAACCATTTAAAAATATTATTGTGATTTGAGTGTGAGTTTATAAACCATATAGGTTTTTTCCAATCCATCATTTATGCACATTTTTGTTCAATAACATTAGTTACTATATCCATAATATCTGATCACTCAGTTATTCTATCTATGCTGTCTATTATCTGTTAATTACTTTTCTATTCCCCTGCTCTTCCCTTCCATCATCATCATTCTAGAATGATAAAAAAAACTGGTTCGTTTACAAAGTTCATATACATTGAGTTTCACACCAGATCTTTTCCATTTCCTTTAGCCACCTTCCCCCCGCCCCCCACCCCCGCCATCAAATTGTGCAACCCTATGATTACCACCCTCCACCTTCCATCTTCTTTTGATGCTTCCTGGATCATTCAACATATTGTCCATATTGCATATTTTTTCTCCAATTCCAGCTCTCTGCACATTCCTGTATAATACCTTGCTTTGTCTTCTTGAACTACCCTTTTAAATCTTGTCTTTAGCTCTTTGAGTTCAGCCTCATTTCCATTTGTTTTGTCCTCTTGACACTCAAGTGTCATTTTCAGAGTCTCTATGGCACACATTTTGGGTTTTCCTTTCTCATCTTTCTTTGTAATGACTTTTTGCTCTCTTCATGGATGACATCCTTGATGTCATCCCACAACTCATCTGATCTTTGATCATTGATATTCAGTGCTTAAAACTTATTCTTAAGATGATTCCAAAATTCAGGTGGTATGGACTAAAGATAATATTTTGGTTGTCATAGACTTTTCTTCATTCTCAGTTTGAACTCAGGCATGAGTAAATTGATGATCTGACCCACAGTCCACTCCTGATATGGAATAACTGCTGATAAACTTCTCCAATGATTCCTTCCACAAATTTAGTCAATCTGTTTCCTATTCACTCCATTGGGAGATGTACAGGTGTTAATTAGTTATTTGCATTTAAAAAAAATATATTTGCTGTAAATAAATCATTGAACATACAAAATTCAATCATTCTGTTTCCAGTTTCATCTCTGTCACCAAAGTCCATACTTTGCAACTGCCATCCCTTCTTCATTGCTTTCAACTTCTACATTCCAGACATCATGTTAACATTAACACATATCCTGTGCATGCTTAATCAAACTTGAGCTGCAAGATTTGGTAAAAATTTTCAATTTCCTCTTCTTTGACCATAGCTGTAGGAGAGCGTATTTGAAAACGATTCATATTAACAGATTTTCCTTGTACATGCATGAATAATATCCTATTATTCACAATATTGCACTTCAGGATATAACTTGAAGTTGTATTTTTAACTATTGATGAAACACCATTCTTCCTCTATTTTTTAATTCCCAACATAATATAACATGTGATTGTCTAATTCAAAGTAGTCAAAGATAGTCTATCTCATCTCCCTAATGCCTTGACTGTCAGTGTTCATGCATACTATTTCATCTTTCACAACTTCTAGTTTTCCAATATTCATACTTTGTACATTCCATGTTCCAATTTTTCAAGAATGTTTGCCACTACTTTTCTTAATTTTTACTTTCTTTCAATCTGGGCTCTATGTTTAATACTATAACTATCCATGTTCCTTTATAGTTCATTGGGTTTTCAGAGGCCTGATATTTAATAAGTAGATGGCCAATCCTGCTTCCTAGTCCGTTTTAATCTGGAGCCTGTACTAAAAGCTGCTCACTAGGAGTGACCCTTATGGTCTTTGACACACTGGTGGCGTAACTCTCACCATCATAGTAACACACAAGTTACTTTAGTACAACAAACTGACACACAAGTGCTATACTAATTATAACAATGAATTCCCCCAATATAACAAACTGACAAGTTAGTTTCGTAAATATCATATTAAATAAGACATGTACATATCATGTTACCAAATGCAGTGGAAGCCGGCATAGATGTGACAGGATGTTCTCTTGAGAAAGTGTCAAAGCTGATACTCATGTCTGGCACTCTAGAATAACATCCCAAATGTGAATATAAAGTCACATGCAATTTTATGCTGAATCTTTGATGCTGATGCTTTTCACAAGGTCTGAGTGCTACAGTATTGAGGGCTCAAATAGCTCTTGGTAAAAAAACAAAACAAAACAAAACAACCAAAAAAAAAAAAAAAAACCAAAACAAAACAAGAAGAACCCTGATTTCTGTGTTCCCACTGGTTTAAATAGGAGGCCATAGCTAGCAAAGGGACATTGATTTAAAAAAAAAGTCTGACTTTTATTAAGTTTTCATTTTCTCAGGGGATATTCCAAACAATGGAATAGCTGGATCATATGGGATTTCTATTGTGCAGAAATGCCAAACTGTCTTCCATAGTGATTAAGCCATTTACAATCCCACAAACAGGGTATAAGAATTCCTATCTCACCACGTTCTCTCCAGCATTTATTACTTGTTGTCCTGTCAAAACTCTCATTAGCACGATCAAGTATTCTGGTATTCTCATTCTCCTCAGAGTTAGCCACAGTTTGTGATGATCCACACAGCCAAACGCCTTTGCATACTCAATGAAACACAGATAGATATTCCTCTGGTACTCCCTGCTTTCAGCTAAGATCCATCTAATACTAGCTACAATATCCCTAGTACCATGACCCCTTCCTTCTAAACCCAGCTTGGACTTGTGGCAGTTCTCTGCTGATGTGTTGTTGCAGTCGTTTTTGGATAATCTTCAGTAGAATTTTGCTTGCATGTGAAATCAATGAGATTGTTCTA
>NW_006399937.1:5777987-5779894 GCF_000299155.1 Elephantulus edwardii | reverse complement strand
ATGGCTGGTTGAAATAAGACTCATTAGCATCTTATGATAGCAAATAATGCAACACCATAACCTTGTTAGGTGAAAGTGAAGAAGACTTGAAACTGAAATACTTGCTACAGATCAATAACTATAGCTTTCATTCTGAGTTACATCTTGACCTCAAGAAAACAAAAATCTTTACCTTCGGGCTAATAGGCTATACACCATGACAGATGGAGAAAGGAGAAATTATCAATGATTTTATATTTCTTGAATTCAAAATCAACAAAATCGGTACCAGCAGTCAGGAAAACAAAAGATGTGTTTCATTGGGAAAGTCTTCTGCAGTCAAAGGCCTCTC
Source organism: Elephantulus edwardii (assembly GCF_000299155.1). Lineage (NCBI taxonomy): Eukaryota > Metazoa > Chordata > Mammalia > Macroscelidea > Macroscelididae > Elephantulus > Elephantulus edwardii. Next base: position 5,779,563 of record NW_006399937.1, on the reverse strand, counting down.
CAAAGTGCTGAAGAGCAAGGATATAAATTTAAAGACTAAGGTGCACCTGATCCAAGCCATGGTCTTTTCAATTACATGCTATGTGTCTGTGAGTTGGATAGTGAATAAAGATTAAATAAATACAGTCAGGATGCCCTTCAGAAGGCAGGATTGCAAGATTTTACCTAATGTAATATGAGCATATGATAAGTCCCTGGAGGAGGATATTATGTTTGGTAAAATAGAGAAGGATCTGAAGCACTTATTGCAGAGGTTCAAGGGCTGCAGCCTTCAATGTAGATTGAAGCTCAACATCAAGAAAATAAAGATTCTCACCACTGGGCTGATTAGCAGCATCATGATGAACAGTTAAGAGTTTGCTTGGCTCCCCAATCAACACTCTTGGTACTAGCAGTCAGAAAATCAAAAGATGAATTGCATTGGTAAAGTTTGCTTTCAAGGACATCTTTAGAATACTTAAAAGCAACAATGTTAGTCTGGAGACTAGCGTGTGCCTGATCCAGGCCAGTGTTTGCAATTACGTGTTATGCGTTAGAAAGCTGGACAATGATTAGGGATGAGAGAAGGAGAACTGATGCTTTTGAGCTGTGGTGCTGGAGAAGAATACTGAATATACCATGGACTGTTAAGAGAACAAACAGGTTTGTCCTGGAGAGGGTGAAACCAGGCTGCTTGTGGAGGCAAGGATTCTAAAATTGTGTCTGACATACTTTGGGCATGTTGCAAGGAAGAATCTGGATAGGAACATTATGCTTGGGAGGCTGAAGGGACAGTGCAGGAGGGGAAGACAGTTGATGAGATGTATTTACTCAGTGACTGAGTAATGGAGGTAGGTGTGTTCCGGAGAAGGTTTAGTCAGAGTTCAGAGCTATTGTACATAGTGTTGTTATGAGTCACAGGTGACTCAATAGCGCATAACAACAACAAAGTAGAAGATCAGCAAAAAAGAGAAACATTGTCAATTAGGTAAATTGACATGCTGGAGCCAAGAATGAACTCAAACATGACCACAATTGTGATGATGGCATAGAATCTGTAGGTATTTAATTTCCCTTTGCATAGGATCACTATGAGCCACAGCTGAGCACATGACAAGTAACAATTACAACTTGGGGACAAAGTTGTAAGAAAATGGTGAAAGAAGTGATAGCAAAAGAAGTGATAGTTAGCAAGGAGAAAATGAGATAATGCTAATCTGATGTTAATAGCACAGATCTAATCTTTCAACAAGAGATTCCTAAGGGGACTGCTGTGAATTTCAGTTGGAAAAAAGGACAATGAAAAACCATCTTGATATCTTTTGGAGATAGGTGGAAGCTACTTTACCCAAGTATAATTGTATATTTTCTGTCTCTATCACAAACATACCTTGGTAAGTTCACTCTGTGCACAGCATTGCTTAACTAAACCACAAATAATCAACTGATTTTTGGATGGTTTGACTATTGCCAAAAACAGAGAACTTGAAGAAGTCTCAGAGAAGTCTTAATACTGAAGATTCCTTGAGCATATTGAATAGCAGAAATTTGAGAATTTTAAGAGTTTCCCCAGGCACTTTTCTGCAGAACAAGAAACA
>NW_006399937.1:5771449-5777887 GCF_000299155.1 Elephantulus edwardii | reverse complement strand
AGCCAAACCGGGTGGCTCCTTGGAGGCAAGGATTCTAAGGCTCCGTCTAACATATTTTGGGCATGTTTCAAGGAGGGACAGGTCCTTGGAGAGGGACATCATGCTTGGAAGGGTGGAGGGACAGCGCAGAAGGGGAAGGCCTCCTATGAGGTGGATTGATGCAGTGACTTGGAATGGGTGTGTCAGAGATGGTGCGATTGACACAGGACAGAACACAGAGTTTAGCGATGTTATACATAGGGTCGCTATGAGTCTCAAGTGACTCGATAGTACATAACAACAACAACAACCTGTTAAACTTTGCCACTACTATTGGAGTGAGATGGTATCTCATTGTAGTTTTTATTTGCATCCTTCTTAATGGTCAGAGATTCAGACCATAGTGAGCACATCAAAACATCCCAAATGTGCAACTACAGGTGAATAGATTGAGAAATTATGGTTCATTCACAATATGGAATACTACAGAGCACACAAGAGCAATGATTTTATAAATTATTACCTAACTTAGGAGAGACTGGAGAGTATTATGTTAAGTGAACTAACTCAATCCCATAAAGTCATATACTATGTACGACATCATGGTTGGGATAAGACTGAGAAAAACTGGATATATTATGTATACTGCATTGAAATAGATGAGGGAAGGAACAGTTTAAAACAATATATGATTGGGTATTATGGTTATGACAAGAGTCCAGAGTGAAGGTTGCATAGTGGAATGTACCGGCGTGGGGTGGGGGTATTACCAATGAAGGAATTTTTCTTTTACTTTTCAAGTAGAAAAGTAGGGAGAAAAGTGCCACAATGAATGAATGGAAATAAAAAATCTCTGTAAATGTTAATTAAAATAAAAAAATTATAAAAAAGACCATTATTGTAGAAATAAAGACTTAATAAAACATGTATGAGGATCTATGGAGGAGGAGGGAAGGGGAGGAGCTGAGGAATAGGGATGGGGGAAGGGGATAATCATGGGGTCTCACGGTTTGATGGGTAGGGTGTTGGGTTGGGGAAGATATAGGGAATATGGTGTGAGGAGCAATGTATACTAACTTGGTAGGTAAACCAGTGTAAAATTAAAAACAAACAAAAAATAATTACAATTTAAAAGCCTGACTTATATTAGTTCGTAATTATTATATAAGAGTCAGATTAAGTAGAAGATATAACAGATTTAAATAGCTTTTAGAAAATTATCCGTTTGATAATATTCCACATGGAATCATTCTGGACCATCGCTCATCAAAGTTACATTCTTATTTTCATTTACTCATGGGATATGCAGAAGATATATCCAAATGTAATGAGCAGATATAAAGTTTAAAAATGTGTTAACAGGCTTGCATACTAACAATAAAATTCAGCTCGAAGCTGACAGCTAGCAGGTTGTCTTTTATTTTCCAAAGCAAATTTGAAAATTTGCAAATTAAATCAGAACGTTATTTACATGGCAGAGAAGAGCTTTGTTTAGGATGTTCTTCTTTTACCCTTTATGCATGAGAATATTTTAATAGCTAGATAGAACAAAAAAAATTAACAACAAAAAAAAAACACCTTGCTCTCTTTGCTCCCAGAAGCATTCCAACATGTCCATCTTAAGTGATCACAGTCTGTAAACAACATGTGAGAGAGTGATAGTTCTCTTTTAAATATAGGGCTAGATTGCAGTTTTATGAAGCAATAAAACTCTGCTTACATTGCATGTGATATTTTGGGGTACTAGGTCATTTTTATCTTTGAGACTGTAAATTATAGAATCAAAAGAGAGTAACTTCATAAAATTTCCATCTCCTCTGCCTGGGCATCACAGTCTAATGAGAAATATCTAGCCAACGAAGAAATCTACCTGTGAAGAGCTTGAACTCATCACTTAGCTCCAAAAGTTCATTAATATTACAGAAGTGGCCCTTTGGAGGTTAAGGTGGTACAACCATGCTCAGGGCATAGCCAATATGGGCCATTGTGGAGATTATAGCATAACCAGTATTCTCTATTATTAAGGGTAGTTAGATGCAAACTATAGTGTGAGTCCACATTACTTATGTTCCTTTCATAAAATTTTTATGAAGCCCAAAATATATTAACTGAATATCCATAGTTACTTAACTTTATTTCATGGTGAATATTTCTTTTAAACATTTTTTACAAGTCCATTATAGGCTTATAAATGTTTTCAAAGCTACTCAGAGACTCTCTCTGGGATGTTAAATGATTAGTTAATTTGTGGTGAGAAAAAGTATAAAATGATGATGTAGTAAAGAATTTATGTGTGTCTGCAACTCATAATTTGGTGGTTCTACCTATTTGCTCAAGTTAATGGTTTTATTTTATTTGGATCTAAGGGTAGATTAATGTGCTAGTAGGTTGAACACAAGAAATAGCATTTATAAGAGTGAAGTGTTCACTTAGAGATTAAAAGATTATGCATACTCTATTATCATATCCTCTTTTAGAAACATTTTCCCAAACGCCTATGCATACTAAAATGTCCAAAATTAATAAAGTGGCTTATAATTTTATTCTATAAAAATTCAGAAATGTTTTGGGAGAAAAATGTGTGTTTTTACATCCAAACTTACGTCTCTACTTTCATGACTCATATTCAATTCCAGAAGAGAAAATTCCTGTAATTTTATATATCTTCCACAATGCATATGCTCTGATCTTACAGGCAATGTGCATATAATCAACTTTTTTGACTATCCCTCCCTTTATATTTCTGTACTTATCTTTTTGAATATATCTCTGATTCCTTGCCTTTGTTCACCAATTCAACACTTAAAATATTTTTCCTTTAGTAGATACTGCACTTCATTGAATCACACAAGAGGGCATTTCCCATGAAGCAGCTAGTGGGTTTTAACTAAGTGTTTTTAGGATGAAGAGAACTTGAGGCACTTACTACTGAAGATTAAAGACTAAAACCTTCAGTATGGATTACATATTATCTAAAGAAAACAATATCCTCATCACTGCCCTGATCAGCAACATCATTATAGATGGAGAAAAGGTTGAATTTATCAAAATTGTACTTGGATCTACAAATAACACCTATGTAGCTGCAGTCAAGAAGTTAAATAACTTGTTGTCTTGAGGATATCTGCTTTCAAGAACCTCACTAAAGTCCTGAATAGCAAAGATATGAGTTAAAAACTAAGGTGCTCCTGGCCCAAACCACGGTAATTTCAATGTTTGGATGTTGGAAAAAGAACAGGATGACAATAGAAGAATCAATGCCTTTGAATTATAGTGTTAGTGAAGACTATTTAATATATCATGTACTATCAAAAGAACAACAACAACGATTTACTTAAAAGAAGTTCAACTAGAGTGATCATTCAGAGCTAAGATGGTGAAGCCGTGTCTCACATGATTTGAGCATGTTGTCCTGTGTCTTACATGGTTTGCGCATGTTGTCAAGAAGGAATGGCAAAAGACATCATGCTGAAGAAGATAGGTCGTCGTGGTGGTTTTTATGCGCATTGAAATTGGAACTAACTAAGGGCTGACCCTCCAGCAGACTTTAGAGATAATAAATTGCCTGGGAAGAGACTACTCATATTTATGCTTCAGATCAGCTAGTAGATTCAAACCATGTACCTTTGGTTTGGTACTACAACTACTTAACTTTAAGCTACTAGAGCTCAGGGAGCCGACTTTCAACCAGAAAAAAAGAAAAAAGGATTACTTCAATGAGATAGCTCAATACAGTAACTACCACAATGGGTTTGAGCATCATAGAGATCATAATGATATCACAAAATGGGGAAAGTTTCAGATAAGGTTACTTCAGTCAGCTTCATGGAATATAAAAGTAACAACAAGCCTTTGAGGTGAGACTGCAGCTCCTTAACCGCTAGGCCACCAGAGCTGGATTTAGCAGGATGAAAGTTTTATAGATTAGTATTGTAATTTATTTTTACAATGAGATAAAAGAACTTTGCTGTAGACAGAGATTACTCATGTTTCATGGCAAAACACTTAGTTGTCATGTGTAATATCTGAAAAGATATCAATGTACTAAAAGATATTGACATTCTATTGAAAACAAACAAATTCATTATTGACAAGTTAATTTAGTTCATAATAACCCCAAAGGGGAGAGTAGAACTACCCTATAAGATTAAATGCTGTCCATTCATATATTAGCAGGTAGTTTCTCTTTCTCACAGAGTGGTTGTGTTCAAGGAGCAATATGAGGAAGGCCGAGTCTGACTTCTCTTCACTTCTTAAAGAAGAACTTTCCCCATAAATGAAGAATCAAAACAGTTACAAAGTCAGACATGCCACACTCTATCCTTATGCACCCTTTTCTACCATTCACTGGGTCTGATAATCATTGGAAGACTCACAGATTTTACTCACAGTTGTGAGTTTTATTAGGGAAATAGGGTGGAGATTGGGAGAGATGTTTGGGAGAGATGTCATACAATACAAGTCCAGAAGTCTCATGTCAGATGAACGGTAAGACACAATCCTCAATTAGTGAATCGGTCAACCAGTAAAAGTCTAGGTTAATTCAGCAGCACAAATACAATTAATTTCTGTTTTTGTCAATCATCCAGCAAACCTTATCTCAGAGCAATTATAAGTCAGCTTTTCCTATAATCATAGAGCAAGCAAAACCTTTAACTATAGTCTTTATCTCCAAAGTTCCTCTGGTTACACCTTGTCACAGTCTCATCACAGTAATGCCAAAGTCTCTTCACAGCAGTGCCACAGTCTCTCTACAGTTTTTCCACCATCATTGCCATTTTTCACAGTGCAGAAAGCACTCTCTTACATTGGTCTTACAACTGTTTATAATTTGTAAGATTGTGTGTCCACAGTTAAGGTGCTGGAGACCATGCCCTTCCAATGGGGGCTAACACAATGACTGTTGTTGTTGTTATGTTCTGTAGAGTTGTAACTGACTCATAGCTGACCCTCAGGTGGGTTTTCAGAGGCACATAATCTCATGGGAGGAAATTGCTCATGTTGTGGGAAGCGGCTGGTGGCCTCAAAGTGCAATTCTTTGGGATTGCAATGTAGCCTCTTGCCACTAGGCCACCTGGAAATTTTCAAGGATTCTGACACCCTACGTTGCTAATTTCAAACTGCCAACATTTAGGTTAGCAACCAATAGCAATTGCCTGCTACCAGAATTTATTAATACTTTACACAGAACATGTTAAAATATAAACATACATACGTACATATATACACAATTCTGTTTAAGAAAATGTAAATAATTTCATATTATCAAATAAAAGTCACACCATACTAATTTTTTTAAATTGTAAGCGAAAAATTATTGACAAGGAAATTATTGCATTAACAAGAAATATGTACATTTTTTTTTCATTTAAAACTTTCAAAGTTGAAAATTTTAAAAATTCTTTTAAACAGTTTTCTGGTGAATTTTTGCCTATTTCTTCATGAAAACATTATTGTTTTTAGAGTTGGAATTTGTAAATGGAAAAAGGAAGTAAGAGTTTTGATTTAATGAGCATAATGAAAAAAATGAGCTTTAAATTTAGTTTTTAAATTTATTGTTATGTGTCTCATTGTTTAACATACTCATTTTTACATCCATTAAGTTCAAAAGCCTTTTAGAAGAATCATTTTAAAAATTTCAGCAAATTATTTTCAGAAGTGGACAAATTGATTCTAAAATTCTTATGGAAATTAAAAGACCCCAAATTACCAAACCTATCTTGAAAAAGAAGAATAAGTTAGGAAGACTCACAGGGTCTTATCTCAAAATTTGGTATGGAGCAATAGTTAATAAGTTATAATGAAGATAGATTTACAGATTATTTGAGTAGAATTAAGGGTTTACAAACTGAAGTAATGATTATGTGATTTTTTTTTTCAAACATGCTCTGACCATCCAATGAGAAATTCTCATCTTTTAAATAAGTAGTATTGGCAAATGAGAATCTCTATGTGAGAGACAATAAATTTTGTATTCTGTTATGCACTATACACAAAAAAGTCCCTAAAAAACTCTGGGATATAGGGTCATACAAAAAAGAGCAATTATTTTTAAAATCTTGGAGGTATACACAGAAGTAATCTTTCTGATTTCAGGTTAAGTATTATTTCCTTAGGTACTATATGAAACATATAAGGAAAAATAAATTTTCCTTTATAAAATTAAAAACTGCTGCAAAAGTACAATCAAGAAAATGAAACAGTACAGATGGGAGAAAATATTATATATTTTTGGGGGTGTGTGTGTGTGTGTGTGTGTGTGTGTGTGTGTGTGTGTGTTTTACAAGGCAAAGTTGTTGAAAAATGCATAAAACACTCATGTAATTTACAGCTAAAATACAAGACAACTTAAAAAAATCAACTAAAATCAAGGACTATAAACTTCATTAAAGAAAAGCTTGAAAGAACTCTAGAAGTCCTACTCCACAAAATAAACAGTCTTCCAAGCATCCTGAAAAA
>NW_006399937.1:5764127-5767603 GCF_000299155.1 Elephantulus edwardii | reverse complement strand
TTGTTGTTGTTTTCTAAATATAATTTTTAAAATTTAATTATTTTTTTATACTTCAGATTCTTTCTGTACAAACCCTTAAAATAGTAACAGTATGTGCTCAATGCAGATGTTTCCAAATATTTCTCTAGGTTGAGTAGTTCCTTTGAACACTAACCTTATGATTCCATCTGTTCCACATATATTTTCTGCTCACAGTTAGAATTTATGGAATGCAATCAGTGTAAAGATTCATTTACTTCCTCAAAACTTCCTCTTCTCATTTAAAAACTTTTTTTTTAGATTTTATCCTGTGCTCGTAATTATTCTCTTTCTAGGTTTATGTCATGAATAAGAAAATATCTCAACTCACATTTGTCTTATATTTGGTTGGAAATATACATATATATAGTAATTTTAACATTACAAGATTAATTAAGAAAATAATACTGAATTAAGGAGTAGAAGACAAGCTGAAAAACGATCATTTTAGATGTAGAGAGGAAAGGTGTTTTGAAGATTTTTTTTAACAGCTATTTCTTTTAAAATCAACATTTTTTTTTATTTTATTTGCGTTTCCACTCATTCATTGTTGCACCCTTTCCTCCCCACTCACCCTTCCCCCCAGTTCACTTTGCTGTTTGACAAATAAACCAAAACCAAAAACACAACAACCCAAATATTTTAAGGAAGAACACACTGAGTCTTTACATTTTCTTGTAGAAAATGGAATATGGAAAGGGTACAAGTCACAAGTTAGGCCAGAAAATAAAACTTGAAATGTTTAAAGAAAAGCAATATAAAAGTAAATAGTAGAACTTTGTATGGTACAGTCCTCTCAGTGTTATGTTATTAATAGGTTCAAGGCTATCCAAGACTATAAAGTCTATAGGCTTGAAAACTCTTTCAGACCATTTATGTTATCCTATGTGGGTTCTGTGAATTGACATTGACTCCACACAACAGTTTTGATATTTTGATTAATAGAACCCTGGAATGGACCTCTGTGACGTAGTGTATTATGTATTTTACTGTTGACTAAAATGTCTGTGCCTCAAATCCACTACCCATTTTATAATGGAAAGAAAGGGAGTGCCCTTCTGTACAGATTTACAGATCTGGAAACCTTGTGAATGTTTGTTTTGAGTCTGAATGGCTGTGTGCAGGTAGAACAAAGGAAGAATAGTACAGACATGCTCTTGTTGTTGTTAAGTGCCATTGAGTCAGAGGTGACTCATAGCGTTCCTGTGAGTGAAAGTCCCCAACACTTGTGTGACTTTCATTCTTTCTCTAGGTTCATAGGGCTTCTGGAGGCAAGCTATTATGGAATTGGATGCCACTCCTGCTTCTAATCTTGTTTTAATTGGGGAGCTCCTCCAAACACTGTCCACCTTGGGTAACTATTAACTCATTTGACACATCAGTGTCACAGTGTTCAGCTTCACAGCAACCACAAGTCACCTCTGTAAAGCAAGTTGACAAAGCAGGGCTATACCACCTAGAGGAATGTTTGAAGAAAAACAATGAAAAACAGGCCTGAGGGCCACAGATTAGAAGCCACACACCTTTGGCTTGGTAGCATCACTTCCTGTCCACTAGGCTAACTGATCTCTCTCTACGTTGGTGTTATTGTTGTTAAGTGCTGTAGAGTCTTAAGTGACTCATAATGACCCTATGAATAAAAGTCCTCAACACTTGTGTGACTTTGATCCTTCTTCCAGGTTCAGAGGGTAGATATACTAAAGAAAATCAGAGAAGTGGCTAGACGTGAACAACTTTTAGGATGCCCTATACCATCATATGAACATTTATATTGTAGTGTATTCATGTGTGTGTGTGTGTGTGTGTGTGTATGTGTGTGTGTGTGAAGTCTTTGGCTCATGCTAGAGTACTGTTTTTGTTGTTAGGTGTCATCCAATACAACTCAGTGACTCTATAAACTCTGTCCTATCCTGTGCCATCCTCATAATTGCTGACGTACTTGAGCCTATTACTGTGTCAATCATCATGATTGAGAGTCTTCATCTCTTTTGCCTAGTCTCCACCTTTTACAGCACAATGTCCCTTTCCAAGGAATAGTATCTCCTAGAAATACGCTCAAAATAATTTTAATAAAGCTTTATTATTTTTTCCTTCAAAGAGCACTTTGGCTGCACCTTCCCCAAGACATATTTTATAAACAAATAATAATTTTGAAAATGTGCTCTAGCTGCTGTATAGAGAAGAGACATAAGGAAAATGCAGAGTGTATGCAGGGAGACCAGTAAGCAATCTAGGAAAGTAGGTGAAATGAGAGGAAGTGGTATTGACTTATGTGGTAGCAATGAAGCAAAGAGTGATAAGATAAAACATGTATTTTAAGGTAAAAGTAAAATATTCTCTGATGAATTTGGAGGGGTTACAAATTTTTATAAAAGGAAGAACAGCAGCTTTCTCTACTGTTTTAAGTTGAATGAATGGTGATATTTTGTGGTACAAGAAAAAATTAAGAACTGCTTCAAGTAAAGCTATTTATTTTTTTTACTTAGGGAATGTCAAAATTGACCTACCAATTAGAAATTGTGGAGAATATTATTGTAGAAATAGAAAGATAAATCTTATTTTTACCCATTTCATTATAATACTTTACCTTCTCACATTTTGTAATACTTTGTCTTCTCAAGTTACCCTTTGAAATAATATGTTTACCTTTTTTTCTTGAACATTTCTTCCCTTTGTTTTGACTTCTTAAGTTGTTGTCTGAAGCATCAGCATAGAAGATCCAGCAGAGACTTAAATGTGACCTAAGTATCAACATCCAGGATGTTACTCCATGCTTCCAGTCCTCGATCTTAGCCAGAATGCTTCGGTGTCCACATGGGAACACATCCTGTCATTCTACCATTCTACACCTTCAACTGGATCTGGGAACATGATATTTGTATGCCTGAAGATCAAGCTGGATTTAGAAGAGGCCTTGGCACTAGTAATATCATTGCTGATGATAGATGGGCCCTTGCTGAAAGTAAAGAATGCCAGAAGATGACTGTGTGGGTCATAACAACTTTTGGCTAACATTGAAAAGAATGGGAATCTTAGAGCACTTAATTTTTCTCATGTGAAATTTATATTTAGAACAAAAGGCTGTCATGCAAATAGAGAAAAAAACACTACATCATTTAAAATTAAAAAAGGTGTGCACCGGGGTTGTATCCTTGCTCCATATTTATTCAATTTGTATGCTGAGCAAATCATTTGAGAAGCTGAAATCTGTGAAGAAGAATGTGGTCTCAGGTTTGGAGGAAGACTCATCAATAACTTACGTAATGCAGATGACACAACCTTGCTTACTGAGAGTTAGATGGACTTGAAACACTGGCTACAGAAGATCAAAGAATACAGTCTTCAATATGGTTTGCAGCTCAAAGCCAAGAAAACAGAATTCATGCCACTCGTCCTATCTTCAACATCATAATAGATGGAGAAAAGATTGAAACTGTCAACAACTTCATCTTACTTGG
>NW_006399937.1:5761544-5763202 GCF_000299155.1 Elephantulus edwardii | reverse complement strand
CTGCCTACTCTAATGGATTTTTAAATAGAAGGCCTTATCACAAACGTTTCACTTCCCTTAGTGAATCAACATTCCTCCCTATAGCTCACCCATTCCAGCCAATAGCTTCTGTTGAAGAATTTCCACATTTCTGTTTAATCACATATTTTGGATAGGAAGAGCACATAACAACAACAACAACCATACCTTTCTGTCTTTGGTAATTAGTGTTCAGTGCTTTAAATCTATTCTTCTTATGGTTCTTAAATTCAAGTGAGATGGACTCAAAATCACCTTTTGGTTCTTATGGACTTGTTTTAATTTTCTTCAGTTTCAATTTGAACATGCACATTAGTAATTGACAGACTGTTCTACAATGAGCTCTTGGCCTGCTTTTGACTGTGGATAATGAGGTATTTCATTTATCACAATGGTAGACAATCTAATTAATATATAGTACATCTGGTAAGTTTCTATAGTTTATATGTGTATAGTTTATGTTTTGTTTTGCTTTTTAAATATATTTGCAGTTAATAAGTCAGTTATTGTACAAACTTCTAAAATTTGAACTCCAGCCTCACTTTTTTCGCCAAGTTCGTGTTAAGCAACTCTTAGTCTTTCTTTTTCTCCAACTTTTGCATTTTAGTCATCAATTAATGCATACTGGCTCAAATTCAATTAATTTCAGACTGCAAAAGCTTATAGAAGCCCTTGATTTCTTGATATTTAGCTTTACTGATTAATGAGTATATTTTAGAAAGAGTTGTATTCACCAATCTTACATGTGTGTGGTTAGTATGATATGGCTCACTGTTCTGCCTAAGGTATTAAGTCTGTATGTGTTACATTGAAATTTTTACAATTTCTAATTTTCCTATATCATACATTCTATACTCTAATTATTAATAAATCTCAGTTCCTGCAGTTCCTCACTTTCCGAGTGTCTTTCAATCTTAGGGGCTCTACATATGATACTATACCTAATGATATTCCTCTGTTATTCATTGTGTTTTGAAAACCTTTCATTAAGAAGTAAATTGACAATTCTGATTCTTAATCTGTCAGACTCAAGAATTCTGCTGAAACTTGTCTACCATAGGCGACCCTGCTGGTATGTGAAAGACTGGTGGTATAACTTAACACAGTAACATGCAAGTCACTCTAGTACAGCAAACTGTCAGGTAAGTGTTGCATCCATAAGAACATGTCATTAAATAAGCAAGAATAGAAAAGAAACTGTACTGAGATAGAGTATCTATTAGTCCAGCCGAAGACTGGATTGGGACACTCAATCAGGTCAGTGTATCCACTCATGTAAGTGGTGGTTGAAGTCCCAATTAAAAACCTGGCCAGGCAGCACTGGTAAACAATGTGTTGAAGGTGTGACAGGAGGTGGTGCACCAATTCTGGGGCAGAGTTCTACTAGTCTCAGAGAAGCCTAGGCTAGTCTACATGCCTAGAGACTGTGTTTTAGATATATCCATGTGATGTGTTTTGATCAGTGTGCTGAAGTAGCAGGAATCACTTTCTAGTGCAAGTACTGCTGATTCTTGAACTTCGATCCACCCTCTTGTGATAAAAATAAATCACATATTAATATAGTTATTGTTGTTATTATGTACTGTCGAGTCAGAACTGACTCAGAGCTGACCCATTAAGGGTTTTCAATAGCATGAAAT
>NW_006399937.1:5754856-5759389 GCF_000299155.1 Elephantulus edwardii | reverse complement strand
TGGGTCCCCTTTCTTTGGAATGTATGCAGAACATATTATCCAGGAGGCTGGGCTCTATGAGGAGAAATGTGAGGTCAAGATTGGTGGAAGAGCTATCAACAATCTGTGATATGCAGATGACACAACCCTGCTTGTTGAAACTGAGGACCTGAAGCGCTTGCTGCAGAGGGTCAAGGACTGCAGCCTCCAATATGGATTTAGGCTCAATGTCAAGAAGACCCTTACTTAGCCTTAATACGTGTAAGTACCATAGAAACTGTATAATATATGGTACAATATTGAGATTTTTGGTTCTTGAGTTCTAAATTTCAAAGCTAATAAATGTTAGGTTGGGTGGGGGAGCAAAAAGCCATTACTCTGCCCTTGAATTTATACTTCTATTAAGTGATGGTTTCTTAAAGGGTGAACATCTCTACTAGATGTTAGAAATTTGAAAGGTTTTCTTTCTTTAACAAAAAACATGATTTCTCCTTCATGAAAAACTGATCATCAGAGAAAATATCAAAATACACTCCTTTGATTAGCATCTCTGAGTAAAACACAGATTTTAAATCCTGGCTAGGCTTTCCCCCTGATTATCTCTGGGAGAAAGTAAAGAAGGGGGGACCCCAAAAACCACAAACCAAAAACCAAGAAAAAAACCAAAAACAGCAAAAAACATAACAAAACCCAGAACAAAACACTCAAAGGAGAGTATTGTTTGTTGTCTCTTTTTATACTTATAATAAAGACTTTTATTCTCAAACCAATTAGCAACCCATTGGCCTGAACCCAGGACCAGCTCATTGAAAATTGAATTGTGAAATGGGCAGTAAGAAGCTGTCTTTTTGTGAGATTTCTCAGAAAAACAATAAAAATTTGGTCATTATGGAGCCTTTGTCACCTCATCTCTATGCTGAGCCCCTTGACATATGAATAGCAAGAGCTCTTACCATTGACAGCCAGTCTTGTCTTAACTTGTGACCACCATCAGTCACCATGGATACCTGCAGGTCTTGAACAACTCTATTTATCCTCCTAGAACTAGAACAGGAAATCATTTTGTTTCAGCTAATATTCACTGGCCTCTTATTCTGTGCCAGATTTTGTGTTAATTATTTTGGAGCTAAATGTTGAAGACTGAGTGCAAGGGGAAGATCTATGCAGAGCTGAAAGAATTTTTCCAAGAGAGATAGAAGAAAAAAAAATCAAGGTCTTCAGAATATTGCAAATCATTTATTCTGACAAAAATATTCAAAGAGCCAGCATGAGTATTCGCTCTACTAGAAAAAGAAAAAGGAAAAAAAACCCACAAAACTTAATAACCTCCATTCCATCTATCTGATTAAGCTCAAATGTTAGTTGAAGTTGATTGTTTTATTTGACACCTTGGAGTGTGAGGGGTTTTTTTTCTTTTGAAAATGAGTAGCAGTGGCAGGACCCTGCAGAGCATCTGACAAGTGAGGAGTTTAGAGCTAATGAGTTGTTACTGGACTAAGTGGTAACTAGGAATAAAAGGAAGAATCTTTTTAAAGAGCATAACAACAACTATTTTGAGTAGCTACCATCAAAGTAAGTAAGTTTGGATAGCAATATTTAAGTGAAGAGATATGAAGGCAGTCATTCTCAGTGAGTAAAAAAAATGTTATGGAAGATTATCAGCAAACTTAAGAGTTTTTTTTTTTCTCTGCTTCATTATATATCACTTTTTTATCTTCCCAAAGAAATAAATTGTGGTGATTAAATGTTATGAGGAAGTGGAATGTGTTTTCTGGCATCATGGTTAAGCACTTGACTAACTGATAATGGAGAGCTAGAGTTGGAATCCATTCAGCAGCTCAGTAGAAGAAATACCGGATGATCTGCCTCCCTAAAGATTTCAGAAAGCAAAACAAAACCCACACAATAGGAGGGTTCTACTTTGTTACACAGAGCTACTAAGAGTAAAGGATCAACTGGATGGCATCTAGCAATCATGTGAAGAAATGGCAGTGCTGAACAAATGATTGACACAAATATGTGAGAGGCTACTGAGAAACACCAATCCTAATTGATGGTATCTCATTCAGTGCTTTGTAAAATATTAGAATTGAACTTCATTCTCAAAAATAGTTGTGTGATGGAATGCCTTGAGAAATTATGGTACTTTCACACAATGGAATACTACAAAGCACACAGGAACAATAATTTTGTAAATTACTACCTAACTTGGGAGGAACTGGAGAGCATTATGCTGAGTGAACTAATTCCATCCCATGAGGACAAATACTGTACACGACCATTATGGAAGAACATGTATGAAGATTCAAGGTGGGGAGTGTGGAGCAGATGGGTGTGGATGGGTAGGGGTGCGTTGGTGGGTGATTAATCATAGAGTCACACAATTTGATGGCTGGAGGGAGTGGCGGTTAAAGGAAATGGGAAAGATACAGTGTCAAAAACATTATATACAAACATTGTTAACCAGTATAAAATAAAACATTTTTTTTAAATAAAGTAGTTGTGTAATGTTAAGAGTTTATTGTACAAAATGGCTTTCTTAACCTTTAACTTGACTTTGTCATGTGGGTGGGTTGTTGTTGTTGTTAGGTGTCATCTAGTGGAGTATGATTCATAGTGACCCTATGAACAAAAGATTTTAACCCTGTTCTATCCTGCTCCATCCTCACACTTCCTGATATACAAGAGCCCATTGCAGCAGTCACCATATCAATCCACCTGATGAGGTTATTCCTCTCCTTCGCTGACCCTCCACCATTCCTAACATCATTTCCCTTTCCAAGGAATAGTCCCACCCAGCAGCATGCTCAAAGTATGTGAGGCTGTTTCATCACTCTTGCCTCCAAAGAGGGCTACACACTCTCCAAGACATATCTGTTTGTTTTGGCCGCCAAAGAGATATTTAGTACTTTTCTCCAACACCACAGCTCAAAAGCATCAATTGTTCTTCTGTCATCTGTATTAATTGTCCAGCTCTCAGATGCAACTGGAAAGTGACTGGAAAGACCATGGCCTAAACAGATGTACCCTAGTGCTCATACTGACATCGTTACTACTCTATACTTTGGGGAGATCCCTAACTGCAGATTTTCTGAGTGCAATGTGTCTCATTTCCTGACTGCTGGTACCAAGGGTATTAATTGTTAATCAAACAAGGTAAAGCTGTTGACAGTTTCATTCTTCTCTCCATCCATCACATGGGTGGGGGGAAATATGCAAATAGGGTGTGTTAGCCTATCCACTAGAGCATTGTCTAGTCTTCTTGAGAAGATTCAGAAGCAGATTTTGAGAAGCTCCCACTAGTAAAGAAGCAGAGAATGCAATGTGAGCCCTTCAGGGCCAGAAATTCTTGCATCAGCCAGACCTACAGGGGATCAGCAGCCACAGAAAAAAACCATAGTTCTGAAGTGAGACAGAGCTCACCCTGGAATGGTTACCAGAGCAAGAAGCCTTCATTCAGGTTTCTTAGAGGTCTGAAGAGGCTGAAAGATGCCTTAATTGGTAAAACCAAGAGTCTTGTAGAGAGGTCAAGTGGCCCAGTGATATGAATCTGTACTGTAATCCTGAAGGCACTTGGTTTAAATACACCAGCTACTCTGCGGGTGAATATGAGCAATCTCCTCCCGTGTGATTAAACTGCCTCTAAAAATCTGCTGGAGAGTCACTTATGGGATAGTTCCAACTCAATGGTACACTGCAACAAAAGCAAGAGATTTGTAACACTGCCATAAAGCTGAAGGACCTCAATAATAAAAGAATGAACATAATATACACTTAGATCTCCTTAGATAATTTTTCTCTTTACAGTAAGTCATCCATCCATTCTCCTTATCTATTCAAGTGTTACTCCTCTTCTCTTCATTGAGATGTATTCCCCTTACCCTCTATTCATGACTTAGGCATCACAGATCTCACGCTTCATAGATAAAGTACAAAACTTTTTGAGCCATACCAAAGTGGCTAGTGATATACTCGGGGATAAAAACACCTTTCCAATTTTAATATCTCTCATGCCATGAATGTTGATGTACCCTCAATGCCATCCTTTACCTTGATTTTTAATTCAGTTGAATAAGTACCGTAACTTCCAGTGTAAACTTATAAGCAAAGCCTAAATATTATTATAATGGCATCCAAATCCTTCCTCTACCTTTTAAATTCTGTGTTCCCATTATATAAAAAAATAATAATAATTCTCTGCTTCTTTCTCTCACACCCACACACACGCAAACATATGCACACATACATACCACACATCAGACACATACACTTTCCCTCTTTTGTCTAACATTTATGTAATTATTCTTTTTATTGAAGATAATAAAAATTAAAAGACTGACTCAAAACCAAACCTACTGCTTTCAGGTCAATTCTGATTAGGGATTAAGGAATGCTAATTTACAATCAGGTCCCAGTTCAGCTGACACTTATTCCACGAATCCTCTCTGATTTCCATCCCTGCCACTCCCCTTAGTTTTTCCATCATGGATTACTGAATTTGTTTGCTTTATTCTTACTCTATCACTTATCATAACAAACTGTGGCTGACGCAGA
>NW_006399937.1:5753177-5753857 GCF_000299155.1 Elephantulus edwardii | reverse complement strand
GACGGCACATAACAACAACAACAACAATCACTTATTTTAGTCTAATTTCTAGTACTGTGTTTCACTAAGATCTAACAATAAAATCTCTAATGAAAAGCACTATAGTAGCTGCTATAATTAAGTGTAGCAGTGGTTTTGAACACAGCATAGGATGAGGTAAGGTTTGACTTTGTTGTGCATAGAATTGACTGAAAATCAATTTGATGACACCTGATAACAGCAGCAACTAGTCATTACATATTTATTACTTGAATTAAAATGACAGTAGATAGGAGTCTTGATACTAATATTATCATTGATTTAAGAACTCTTGTAAATCACTTAACTTTTTGAACCTTAGTATTGTAATCTACAAATAAGATAATCTTATGGTATTCCTGTTTAGAAAATTTAATTTCTATAACCTTTTTTTTTAACTTGGATGAAATTCCATCAATATTCAGGAATTCAAACACTCCATTAATAGTTATTGTTAGGCACCATCAAGTTGAGTGTGACTCATAACGACCCTGTGAACAAAACATCAGAATGCAGTCCTGTCATGTGTTGTCCTCAATAGCAGTACACGGAAATTAGCGGTAAGTAGTCAGATTTAAGTTGTTGTTGTTGTTGTTGTTATGTACCATCGAGTCGCTTGCGACTGTGTTCCCCTTACCCTCTATTCATGACTTAGGCATCAC
>NW_006399937.1:5750541-5752217 GCF_000299155.1 Elephantulus edwardii | reverse complement strand
ACAGTGACTGCAGCAATGTGTTCAAGTGTGTCAGAGATGAGAATGGCATAGAATATGATAAGGTTCAGATCTGTTGTTCATAGGGTCACCGTGATCCATGCTCAGCTCAATGGCACCTAACAAGAACAGTGAGATTGGATAAAGCATTAACACAAAATTGAATCAGAGTTGGTAAAACTTTGTTGATTTTCAGCCAATGTCTATTATTATTATGATTAAATGTTTATTTTCATAAAGAGCGTATTCTCATTTCAGTTCTTGCTCGATCATCCCTCATACACACACAATTTATTGTATGCTTCCATAACCTCAGGGTCTCTTTTTCTCCATTTGTAAGTTGATTTGGTATATCCTCTTCAGTTGGCTTCTGAGATGAACCCATAGGAGGAAAAATGAGAGCACAGGAAAACATGGACATATTTCTTGTTAAAAGAGAGAATAAATCTAAACAGGACAGAGGAGCTATTAATATTCTGAACTACATGGTCAAACAAAGTTATGTCTCTTGTTTAGAATAAGGACCTGTAGGGTGATAAACAAGGCTTTCCTTGGCTTCATTTTTTTCAGCTGTTTGTGGAAATACTTGACATTTAACAACATGCACTCGGCTGTTCAGCAGTGAAGGGAATTATCACTTCTTCTCAGCCACTGTCCACAGGCAGATCCTGGCTCCTCCTCCCTCTCTGCTGCCAGATGCCTTCTTGAACTTCGAGTGGAATTCCCTGCAGAGGAAACTTCAAATGCAGCTTAAATAAGGGGGAGAAGGGGTGACTTAAAAGCTATGGTAAAGGATCTCTCTTAAATCCACCAATTTTCTACAATAGTTTATATTCTTCTGATAAAAGAACGAACAATGTTAGTGTGTATCCTGACATCTTAGGTATTTTCATACGTCCAGCCTCACAAAAGAAGCAATATGTGGTTAAAGAAGGTATGATGTCACTTTCATCTTTACCAAGACAAATGAATACATTTCCAGATAATACACAAAGATATCAGAAATGTAAGACTCTCTTAGAAAAAACATGAACAAGACTGTAGTGAGCTTATTTAGCAATTGACATTTACTCCCCCCACTCCCCCTCCTTTCGACCCCTCTACTCCATTGCACCCCCGCCTATACTTGCAGCAATCTTGAGACTCTCTAACAATGCCATTGCTAAGCAACAGATCAGACATTTTCTTTCCAGATGCAGGTGAAGAGGGATGTGTTACTCTATGCTCAGGCACAGGATGCATGTATACAACTGCCTTCTGCCTATTGGAATATAGGACAAGAAACTCATTCCTTGGACATATCTCATATACTGTGGAACAGACGCGAATCCGGATACAGGAAAGCAGAGTGTGGCCTCAAAGCGATTCTTAAGAGTATGAAATGATCTCTATTATTCCATCTCTTTAAACCTCTGTGTGTTCAATGTGTGAAGGAAAGTTTGTCATCAAGTTGATTTTGACCTAGGAAGACCACATAATATGGAATAAAGCTGTGATCATTATAGAAGCAAATTGAGAATTTTGAGGTTGTTCCCCCCTCCCCCCCAGGAGTTTTTTTTGATCCTGACCCTCACCTGACCACAGAGGGACTAGTGCATTACAACTACTGCCTTTTCAGCAAGCAGAGCACCCCTCACTTTGTTATCAGGTCTTAAGAATATTTGACTAGGGTAATCAAA
>NW_006399937.1:5747089-5748121 GCF_000299155.1 Elephantulus edwardii | reverse complement strand
AAAAAAAAAGAATATTTGACTAGTCTAGTGTTTCCCACGGTTTACTTATATTCGAGTAATCTAGAGAAGTATTCCACCATTTCTGAGGCAGTTGTTTTTTCAGACTATTTTGCAGAAAATATTTCTATTTTTTAAGTTTGTTTTCTCTTTTGTGATTCTAATCAAGACACTCTGGTGACACGGTGATTTTTATCAAGGAACCTTGAAGACACAAGTCACTTGCTTCAATATATTTGGTTGCTACCTGAAAAAGATCATCATTATAAACTCAACAGTCACTCTATGTGGAAAAAGATGGAGTGCACGGCTTCTGTGAAGATTTACAATTTAGCTGAGATTACATGCGATTTTACTCTGTCCAACAAAGTTGACATGAGTGAGGATTCTGATAGGTGGCAGAGAGGTTAAGTTTGGAGTGGATTTTGACATTTGACAAAATTGGGCATTGATTAGACTTATCACTTTTCAAGCTTTCTTCTTAATCTGACTTTCTAAAGTCTATATCCTCGGTGAGACGGATTGACACAGTAACTGGAGTAATGGGGATAGGTGTGTCAGAGAAAATGAGGTTGGCTCAGGATAGAGAAGGGTTCACAGCTGTTGTACATAGAGCTGTTATGAGTCACAACAACAACAACATAACTATTGAATGAAAATTTTTTCAATGATTCACCAGCTAAAGATATAGTAGATGTTGCCTTATGAAAATCTTATGTTACTGAACTAGGTTGAGTTTTATATATAGCCTAAGCTCTAATTTATGCAACGTCCTAGTCAACTGGAGTCAGCAGCACCATCTGTATTAACTGACTCTTTGGGTTTCTGAAACTATTTTAGATTATTTTTTTTCTTCTGTGTGCAGGCAATGATTATAATGATGACAGCAGATAAGACACACAGTACATTTAGTGTATATAGTATGCTTTGTGTCCGAAATTATTTCAAGTCATGCATATTTATTAAATAATTCTCCCAGTAATTCTATACAATATGTTTAATCATAACCTTCAAGATACTAGAGAGTTGAATAGA
>NW_006399937.1:5733043-5744599 GCF_000299155.1 Elephantulus edwardii | reverse complement strand
GCTATGAGTCGTAAGTGACTCGACAGCACATAACAACAACAACAATATGGACAGAGGACTTAAGAAATTTATAAGGTCGCATAGGTAAAAGAAAGATAAAGTAGAATTTGAACCCAGGTATTCTAGCTCAAGTGCTTACATGCACTGCCATGATGTTCTGATTCTAATTTATTACAGAAATGTTGCTATTTATATAATTTATAGTGTGCCCCTGATTTATTATTATATTTTACTATCAAATCTCTAATTTATGTGGATGTTAACCCACCATAAATAAATTCAAGAACTGATTAAGTGATTTAAAACATGAGTAGAATTACACAATGACATATAATAGACAATATCTCTGTGGAGAATAATTGCATACTAATATTGATGAACTTGCTTATTTTCTTACATCTGAACACATTTTTCATAAGTTTATTTAGCAATAACTTTCTTACTTTAAAGAAATTTTCTACCAAATTCTCAGTGCTTCAGGTTACTCATTAAGCATCAGTAATGAAAAACTTTTATCTTCTAGTTCCATTATAATTAAAAGCTCTCATTCCTAATTAGAGTTGGATGGCCCTTCAATGTCTGCTGGATAGCCTTTCCCATAAAGCAGTCAATAAAATATGTAACTGAGAAATATAACTTCTGCATAAAGCCTCTAATTTAACCTTTCTCCATCATTGAAACTTCTGTTTGGAATTCATTCTTCTAGAGAATTCTACACAGAGATACTGAGCATTATGCCAGAACACTTAATCATGCTCATGTGAAACCTATACTTAGACCAAGAATCTGTTGTCTAAACAATACAATTTAACGCTAAATGTTTTAAAACCAGAAAATGTGTGTGTCAGTGTCGTATCCTTTCTCCATATCTATTCACTGTGTGTGCTAAGTACATAATTAGAGAAACTAAACTATATGAAGAAGAATGGAACATCAGGATTGGTGAAAGATTCATCAAAAACCTGAATTATGCAGATTACACAATCTTGCTTGCCAAAAGTGAAGAGGACTTGAAACATTTGTTACAGAATATCAAAGAGATAGTCTTCAATAGAAATTATATCTCTACATTAAGAAAACAAATATTGTCACCGCTCCACCAATAGACAGCATGGTTACAGAGAGAGAAAATATTAAAGTTGTTAATGATATTATCTTAATTTAATCCACAAACAACATCTTGATAGTAGCAGTCAAGAATTCAAAAGACATGTTTAATCTGGAAAATATGCTGTCAAGGACCCCTCCAAAGTGTTTAAGAGCAACAATTTGAGTTTAAAAACTAAAGTGCGCCTGGTCTAACCCATGGCCTCTTAAATTACTGTACGCTGAGGGCTGAGGGCTGAGGGCCAATGTGTTGTGAGTCTTGGTTCCAGCTGGACCTTAGGAGGGTCTCTCATGTCTTGAAGAGGGACATACACTCGTATGGAACTCTCGGGGATCTTGTGGCTTTCTTTTCCTCCCAAGTGGGTATCAGCAGAGGGGACTTGCCAAAGATGGTTGATTTTAATCTTTGGACCTCACTCCTATTTTTAATTGTTTTTGGTCAAACATTCTTCTAGGTCTTATTGCCCTGGTCTGTCCACTTGCTGTACAGTGTGGTTGCTGTGAAGCTGAACACTGTGACACTGATGGGTAAAATATGATACTGGTTACCCATGGTGGACAGTGTTTGATGGAGCTTTCTGATTAAAACAAGCTCGAAAGCAGGAATGGGTTGAAAGAGTGATGGAAACAACAGACTCAAGTATATCAGAGATAATGAGGATGGCACAAGGTAAGGCAAGATTTCAGATTCATTGCTCATAGGGTTGCTATGACTTATACTAGAAAGCACTTTACAACAGAGCGTATCTTGTAAGTGTGATTGTAGATTTATTTAAATGTTTGTTGAAGTATCCGTATATGTTTTTAATATTTAGATTCTTGTATAAAAATTACTATTAATTTGATCTTAGTTTTTAAATCTGATATTATTAAGTCATCCATGCATCAAAATATAATTATCAAAATTTTAAGCTATGCCAATGAAGAAAAAAATTATAACAAAACTATATCCTTAATCTGCTATATGAGAGAAAGAGTAAAATAAGAAAGTGGATTAAAAAGAATTTAATGTAATGGGATTTTATATAATCCACAAATGGAAAAAAAAGTGCGTTGTTAGAAAATTCTTATATTTGATTTAAAATAAACTGGCTAATATATTACACTGGAATAAAAATATAGACTTCAGGGTTTCTTGTATAAATTAAAGTCACCTTGCTTTATATTTTTTTTGTCTGAAAGCTAACTTCTTTCTACATGTGGCCACAATCAGTATTAAAGTTCAACTATGTTACAACTCACCAGAGAGTCAGTCAACTCTTTGGTAAAATGTTGAACAATGTTTTAGCATGATATTGGAAGTTTATATATTCAATGTTTTTCCTTAGTATCAGCTTTTAAAATAAGTTTAATATATTTACTTCATGAAAATTTGCTGGTTTATGTTTATTCACTTTGACGCTGTTGGATAGTTTTTATTCCCTCCCCTCCCCTAGAAATGAAGGTTATTTTAAACGAGGAGGGATGGCACCACTATAAACAAAGCAAGCCAACAAAATCTCTTTGCCATCAAGTAAGTCAGTAGCTTATGGTAACCTCATGTGCTACAGTGTAGAACTGTTCACGTAGTTTCTTAGGTGGTGTTTTTTGCAGAAATACTTCACCAGGCTGTCTGTTCCGCAGTACAACAAAATGAGTTTAATCTGTTAACCCTATATTCGTGTTGTTATTATTAGCTGTTCTTCAGTCAATTCTAACTCATGGTGACTATTGTGTGCAGAATAGAATGACTCCTGTGGGTCTTCAAGGCTGTGATCTTGCAAAAATTGATTTTGAGGTGTTTTCCAAAGAGCTTCTCGTAGTTTCAAACTGCCAGTCATTAAGACAGCAGTTGAACATTGAAATGTTTGCACCATCCAGAGACATTTTTATCAGTATCAAATTCAAACTCATTGCTGTGGAGTTGGAATGAACTCAGAGTGGACCTTCCATTGCGTCTCCAAGGCTGTTAATTGCAAAGGAGGAAATTTCCCATCTCTCTTTCACATAGATGCTGATAGTTTCAAATGACCAGAGAAGCATAGCTTTTGTATTAACAGTGCAAAAAGAGTAGACTATTAGGAATACATTCTATTAGTACAACCAAAGTTAGTGAGAACAAGAAGGAAGGTATTGTAATAACTCAGGCAAGTGGTAATAAATGTTTTCACTAGGATAGACAGTGCCTGGTACGTAGAAGCAGTTGTATAAACAGCAATTAAAGAAGTATGACTTTAAAAAGTTCACTCCAAAATTTACCTGTTGCCAAAAGTAAATAATAAGCTATTAGATCGCCAGTTTTTAAAAAAACATTTTGAGGATTGCCCAAGGTTGTTATTATTATCATTGTTACATTTTTCCTGGCTTGTTTTCTCTTCTATTGTTACTACATGTAAGAACAATGTAATTGGCATAGATTCAACAGTGTTTGTCCTTTACTAACTCCACAAGGGGGAATGTCCATCAATATCAACAGCCCAAAACCATTTACTGTAAGGCTTAACATGTTTTTATCCTCTTGTACCTTCTTCTGTCAACTCTAATATCCTGTCCCCTACTCCATCTCCAGGATCTCACGACTCCATTCTAGATTGAAGAATCTATTGCAAAAGCCATGAAGAACTCATAGACAATACTTAGTATTATGTGGTTTAGTAACAGGTTATGCAACAGGTTATAATCAAGGCCAGAAATACCCATGATATAATTTATTAGAAAAATTTGCCAGGTATGATTATAAACTATCTTTCCTCTTAGCATGTGCATCAAGGCTGTGGTCCTTTCCTTGCAACTTTGAACCCTACTTCAGAGCTGCAAGCCAATGTTTAAAATCTCTTTTGGTTCTGGGACTGATGTGAGCCCGCACACATATTCTGCCAGTAACTCTAGGCTAAGATGCTGATCTCTGACTCGTTGGAACAGCAGTTCTAGTTTCTTGTTCTCCTCCACTTCGACGGCTGCCAGTATGGATGTTTGTTCTGTTTTACCCAGGAATATCAGGCCCAATTAAAAGCTGCACTCTCTGCTTCTTTCTTAATGGTAGCGAGAGTCATCTTTTATTATGCCTATGACCCTGCACAATTCAAGACTTTCAAGATTGGTGAATGTCAAAACTGATCAATCCTTTCATTAATGGTCTGCATACCTTATTTACATGTCTACATCCAAAAAGTGCTACATATCTTATTTGCATTATTAGCAAACTATAAGTCAACCTTGCTTGCTGAAAGTGAGAAGGACTTAGAACACTTGTAACAAAAAATCAAAGATTATAACCTTCTATTTGGCTTAAATCTCAACACCAAGAAGATAAACATAAACACCACTGGGCTGATAGATAACATCATGATAGATGAAGGAAACAGTGAAATTGTCAACAACTTCATTTCACTTAGATGTACAATCAAAACCCCTGGCAACAACAGGAAAGAAATCAAAAGATATATTGCATCAGAAAAGTTTGCTGTCAGGGACCTCTCCCAACTAAAGAGGAGCAATGATGTCAGTTTGAAGACTAAGGAGCACTAGATTCAGATCATGGTTTTTTTTCAGTCACTTACTTTGCATCTGTGAGCTGGGAAAGGCATAAGGACAGCAAAAAGAACTAATGCCATCTTGTATGGTTGGATGGTTGAGGAAAAGTAATGACAGTCTCATGGACTGTCAAAAAGAAAGGGACATATTTTGGAGAAGATGCAGTCCGAGTAATCCTTAGATGTAGAGATGGCAAAACTTTGTCTCACATATTTTTGGCATGTTTCTAGGAAAGTCTATTCCTTGACAAAGCTTATTATGCTTGGAAAGGCTTCTGATCAAGAGAAGAGGAAGACTTTCACCTGGAGGAGATTGATCGACATGGCATTAGTCTCAATTGTGTCAGAGATGTTGAGAATGGCACCAGATAGGACAGGGTTCAGATATGTTGTTCATAGGGTTTCTGTGAGTAATACTCAACTCTCTGGCACATAGCAATAACAATATAATTCCATTAGTTGGTCTAAAACCATTTCATATTTGTATAGTCTTTCAAAACCATGTGGTGAAAGTTAAAAGTCAATGGCTAGAAAACCTATATAACCTATTATAGCATACCACATCTATTATATTGTATTGGCTCTAAATGAAAAGCACAAATATTTTCTTACTCATTTATTTGTCTTTTGTGATTGCACTTGTGGTTACTTCTGCCTAAGATTGTCTTCCTTAAATCATGACTGGCTCACTTATTTCCTCAAGTTTTCGAGCATGCAGCATCTCACACATTTTCTCCCTGATCATTCTTTATAAAAGAATTTTAGTTTTGGCTATTTGCTCTATCTTATTTTACTTTTTCTCAAAGTTATTAACATTAGTGTTCTTTTGGTATACATGTTGTTAAGTGCCACTGAGTTGAGTATGACTCACAGTGACCATGTGAACAACAGATCTGAACCCTGTGTCATCCTCATAATCTCTGACACAGTCGAACCCATTGCCATAGTCACTGTGTCAATAAACCTGGTTAAGGTTCTTCTTCTCCTTCACCAGCCATCCACATCATCACACATGATGTACTTTTCAAGGAAAAGCCCCTCCTAAAAAAATTCCCAAGGAATATGACATGAAGTTTTTCCTTCCTTGCATCCAACAAATGGTCTGGCTGCATCTTCTACAAGACATATTTACGTCATCTTTTTTTTGAGATATTCAGTACTCTTGCTCAACACTTCAATTTAGAGATATCAATTCTTCTGTCATTCTTATTTATTTTCCAGCTCTCAGATGAATAACAAGTGATTAAAAAGACCATGACCTGAATCAAACACACATTGGTCCTCAAACTGACATCACTGCTTCTCAATAATTTGTAGAGATGCCTGACTGCTACTTTTCCTGTAATTATGTTGACTGTGTGGACCATAATAAACTGTGGCTGACTCTGAGAAGAATGGGAATCCCAGAACATTTGATCATGCTAGTGATAAACCTATACTTGGACCAGGAGGCAGTCGTCAGAATAGGGCAAGAAAACACTGCATGGTTCAAAATTGGGAAGGGCGTATGCCAGGGATGTGTCCTGTCTCCATACGTTTTCAACCTGTTTGCAGAACACATCATCCAGGAGGTTGGGCTCTATAGGAGGAATATGGCATTAGGATTAGTGGAAGATCTATCAACAATCTGCGTTATGCAGATGACACAACCCTGCTTGCTGAAACTGAGGAGGACATGAAGCACTTGCTGCAGAGGGTCAAGGACTGCAGCCTCCAATATGGATTGAGGCTCAATGATAGAAGACAAAGATTCTCACCACTAGACCAATTGGCAGCATCAGGATGGTTGGTGAAGAGATTGAGATTGTTCACAGCTTTGTCTGCTTGTCTCCACAATCAACACTCTTGGCACCAGTATCCAGGAAATTAAAAGACATATTGCCATGGGAAAGTCTGCTGTTAGGGACCTCTCTAAAGGACAGAAGAGCAACAATGTGTCTCTGGAGACTAAGGTGCGTCTGATACAGGCCATGTTCTTTGCAATCACTTGTTATGCATTAGAGAGTTGGACAATGACTAAGGAGGGTAGAAGGAGAATAGAGGCTTTTGAGCTTTGGTGTTGGAGATAAGTATTGAGAATACCATGGACTGCTAAGAAAATAAACAGATTCATCCTGGAAAGGGTCAAACCAGGAGGCTCCTTGGAGGCAAGCATTCTGAGGCTTCGTCTGACATAATTTGGTCATGTTGTAAGGAAAGACCAGTCCTTGGAGAAGGACAGCATGCTTGGGAGAGTGGAGGGCAGGGACAGGAGGGAAAGGCCCTCTAGGAGATGGATTGATTCGGTGACTGGGGTAATTGAGATGAGTGTGTCAGAGACAGTGAGATTGGCACAGAACGGAACAGAATTTAGGGCTGTTTTACATAGGGTCGCTATGAGTCAGAAGTGACTCGACGGCACATAACAACAACAGCAATCTTCTAACTGCTAGTATCTAGTGCAATGATCGTGGATCTAAGAATGATAATGTCATTGATAGCTTCAATCTTTTCTCCATTTATCATGAAGTATCCTATCAGTTGACTGGGGAGAATTTTTGTTTTCTTGACACTGAGGAGCAATCTGTGTCTAAGGTGTCAGTGTTTGATCTTCTGCAGCAAGCAAGGTTGTATTATCTGCACAATACAGTTGTTGATAAGTTTTCCTTAAATCCTAATTCCACATTATTCTTCACAGAACCCAGCTTCTTGATTAATTTGTTCAGGAGTGGCATCCACTTCCTAACCATGATGCCCCTGGAAACTCTATGAACTTTGATAACAGTCAACAGGCAGGCTTGAGGCCTTTTATTCATAGGGTTGCTAAGAGTTGTGCTTAACTCGATGGCAGTTAGCAATAACATACATATTTAATAGGAATGGAGAAAGGGTAAAGCCCTGACTCACTCTTTTCTTAATTTTAAACCAGTATCTATCTTAAAAATACTATGCATTGGTGTAAAAAGAGTATTTCTTAAAATAAAAAAATGGCTTTCTTTTGGGTATGTAGTGTTTGTCTTAAACCTAATACAATGAAAATCCATGAATATAGACATTTTGTCTTGTTTACTTCTACAAGCTCAACACTGCAAATGTGCCATCAAAAGGTTGTTGTTTGTTTTTATTGTTATGTGCCGTCGAGTAGCCTGCGACTCATAGCGACCCTATGTACAACAGCACTAAACCCTGCTCTATCCTGTGCCAATCTTACTGTCTTTGATACATCTACCCCCATTACCCCAGTCACTGAATCAATCCATCTTGTCAAGGGTCTTCCTCTCCTGTGCTTTCCCTTCACCATCCCAAGCATGATTTCCTCTCCAAGGACTAGTGCCTCCTTGCTACATGTGCAAAGTATGTCAGACAAAGCTTCAGAATCCTTGCTTTGAAGGAACAGCCAGGTTTAGCCCTCTCCAGGATGAAGCTGTTCGTTTTCTTAGTAGTCCATGGTATATTCAATAGTATTCTCAAGCACGACAGCTCAAAGGCATAAATTCTCCTACAGTCATCCCTAGCCATTGTCTAGCTTTCTGATGCATAGCAAGTAATTGAAAAGACTATGATCTGGACCAGGTGCACTTTCGTGTAGAGCCTGACATAGTTGTTCTTCATTACTTTGGCGAGTTCTCTGAAAGCAGACTTTCCCAATGCAATTAATCTTATAATTTCCTTACTGCTGGTTCCAAAAGTGTTGATTATAAAGCCAAGCACACTAACGCTTTTAACAATCTCAATTTCTTCACCATCTTTCAATCTTTCTTGATGCTGCCATTCTGTCCAGTGGTGAGAATTTTTTTTTTATATTGAGCCTCAACCCATATTGAAGGCTGTAGCCCTTAACCCTCTGCAGCAAGCACTTCAGGTCCTCTTCAGTTTCGGCAAGCACGATTATGTCATATCCATAACACAGATTGTTGACAAGTCTTCCTCCAATCCTGATGCAACATTTCTCCTCATAGAGCCCAGCCTCCCAGATAATCTGTTCTGCATATAGACTGAAAAGATATAGAGATGGGACACATCCCTGGTGTACACCTTTTCCAAATTTGAACCATGCGGTGTTTCCTTGCTCTGTTTTGACGACTGGCTGCTGGTCCAAGCATAGGTTTCACATAAGCAAAATCAAATGTTCTCAGATTCGCATTCTTCTCAGAGGCAGCCACTTTGTTGTGATCCATCCAGTCAAATGCCTTTGCAAAGTCAATGAAACACAGATAGACATTCCTCTGGTACTCCCTGCTTTCAGCCAAGAACCATCTCACATTAGCTATGATATTCGTAGTACCACAGCCTCTTCTAAACTAAGCCTGCACATCTGGAAATTCTCTTTTGAAGAGCTGCCCCAGTCATTTTTGGATAATTTTCAGCAGAATCTTGCTTTTATGTTATATTAATGATATGTTAAGTAATTTCCACAATCTTACAGGTCACCATTCTTTGGAATGGGAACAAATAATCAGGCATCCAGGCGGTTGTCCTCCAGATTCCTTGGCACAACTTGCTGAGCACATCCAGGGCAGCAACCATTTGTTGAATATGTCAGTTGGTATGCCATCAATTCCTGGGGCCTTATTTTTTGCCAATTTTTTTCAGAGCAGCTTGAATTTTTTCCTTCACCATGGGCTTTTGTTCATATGTTGTTTCATGAAATACTTCTGTGTCCATCAATTCTTTTTGGTACAATGACTCTGTATACTCTTTTTTCTTCTTTTAATGCTTCCTGGATCATTTAATATTCTGCCCAAAGCATTCTTAAGTATTGTAACTTGAATCTTGGTTTGTTCTTTAGGTCCCTGAGCTTAAGAAATGCTGAGTGAGTTCAGTCCCTTTAATATTCTGGCTACATATCTTTGTACATTTTATTATAATACTCTGTATTCCTGCACTGCTCTTTAAAATTTTCTATTCAGCTCCTTAATATCGTGATTTCTTCTCTGTGCTTAGGCTTCTTGACACTCTGGTGCTATATTATGAGTCTCTTCTGATATCCATCTCAGTTTTTCCTTCCTCCTCTATCTTTATAATGACGCCTTACATTCTTTCTGGATGATTTTCTTGATATTCTACCACAGTTCATCTGAACTTCGCTTATTAGTGTTCAAGAACTCAAACCTGTTACTGAGATAGTTTTGAAGTTCAGTTAGGATAGACTCAAAGTCAAATATTGATTCCTGTAGATCAAATAACCTTTAACTAATGATTGAGTGAGTGAATGGGTGTATGTTTATTGTTTATCTGGTTCCACAATTAACAGATGCATCCTTGCATATGCTCACTAGTCTATGCCAGGAAATTTAGAAGACAGCTGTCTGGCCAATGGATTGGAAGAGGTCCATATTTGTTCCCATTCATAAGAAAGGTGATTCCACTAAATGTGAGAACTATTGAACAATATAATTAATATCACATGCAAGCAAAATACTGCTAAATATCATTAAAAATGGCTAGAACAGTATATAAATAGGGAAATTCCAGAAACTCAGGAAGGATTCAGAAGAGACCATGACACCAGGGATATCATTGTTGATGTCAGATAGATTCTGACTGAAAGTAAGGAAAAAGAGAAGAATGTCTATTTGTTTCATTGACTATGCAAAGGCATTTGACTTGTGGGTCATAAAAAATGGTAGCTGACACTGAGGAGAATGGGAATCCCAGAACACTTGATTGTGCTCACGAGAAATCTGTACCTGGGTCAGGAGGCTGTTGTGCAAAAAGAGCAGGGGAATATTGCATGGTTTAAAACTGAGGAGAGAGTTTGTAAGGGTTGTATATTCTCTTAATACTTTTCAATCTGCATGCGGAGCACATTATTTGAGAAGCAGAACTCTATAAAGTGGAGAGTGGCATCAGGATTAGAGGGAGACTCATCAATAACCTGCGATATGCAGATGACACACCTTGCTTGCTATAAAGTGCGGAGGACGTGAAAGACTTGTTGTAGAAGATTATGGAATGGAGCCTTTGGTACGGATTACATCTCAATATTAAACAAATTTTCTTACCACTCAACAAATAGGAAGCATTATGATGGATTGAAGAGAGATTGAAACTGTCAACAGGTTATCTTGCCTGGAACCACAGTTATCACCCTTGGTACTACCAGCCAGGAATTAAGGAGATACATCACACTGGGAAAATCTGCTGTTATGGACCTCTCCAAATTTTTGAGTAATAATGATGTCAGTTTGAGGACTAAGATGCATCTGTCTCAGGCCATGGTCTTTTCAATCACTTGCTATGCATCTGAGAGCTGGACAATAAATAAGGACGACAGAAAAAGAATTGACACCTTTGAGCTGTGGTATTGGAGAAGAACAGTGAACATTCCATTGATGGCCCAGAGAACAAACATGTCTTGGTTAGAGTGCAGCCGGAGTGCTCTTTAGAAGCAAGAATGATGAGGCTTCCCCTCATATACTTTCAGCATGTTGCTAGGAGAAGGACGTGATGCTGGGAAGGGTGGATTGTTGACAAAGGAAAGGAAGACATTCAACCAGTTGGATTGACACTGTTGCAGTTGCAATAGGCTCTTGTGTGTCAGGAAGTGTGAGGATGACTCAGGATAGAACAGGGTTCAGATATTTTTTTGTAAGTTGCTATGAGTTGTACTTGATTCAATGACACCTAACTACCACTATGACAACATGTTTTTATATATCATTATTGAATCAAAATTGATTCTTAATTGACCCACTAATAGGTTTTCAGAGGCTATAAATCACATGACTGGTACAGGAGGAGATTGTCCCACCTTCTAGAGCAGAGCATCAGGTGGATTCAAACAGTGCACCTCTGGGATTGCAGCACAGCTTCTTGCCACTAGGCCACCAGAGCTGTAAAATCAATGACTTATTCATTTCAAATACATTTTATAAGAGACACAAATGCAGGTTATACACATGGACTTCACCTGATGGTATGCACAGGAATCAGATCAACTACATCTGTGGAAGGA
>NW_006399937.1:5715136-5731218 GCF_000299155.1 Elephantulus edwardii | reverse complement strand
TTCATCTTGGAGAGGATTAAACCAAGCTACTCCTTGGAGGCAAGGATTCTGGGGCTTCGTCTGACAGACTTTGGACATGTTGCCAGGAGGGACGGGTCCTTGGAGAGGGATATCATGGTTGGGAGGGTGGAGGGACAGCGCAGGAGGGGACGACCCTCTATGAGATGGATTGATTCGGTGACTGGGGTAATCGGGATGGGTTTGTCAGAGGCAGTGCGGTTAGCGCAGGATAGAGCAGGATTTGGGGCTGTTGTGCATAGGGTCACTATGAGTCGAAAAGGACTCGACGGCACATAACAACAACAACAACAACAACAATTAATCACATGGGATGAGATCGCCCATATTTCCCCAGGGGATAGCAGGTGGATTGCAACTTCCCACCTTTGAGTTAAAAACACAATTTTTTATCCACAGGCCACCAGTGTCCTTTCTTTTCACTATAGAAACTATAGAGTATACAAGCCTTTTACCAATTGCCAATAAAAATCTTTTTGTGTTGGTAGAATTACTATACTAACTGACTTGTCAATATCTTGACTTTGTTATTGTTTAAAGCTGCCACAGAATTCAATACAAATCACAGAGATTCTAAGAACAGATCTGAATCCTGTCCTTTCGTGCTGTCCTCAAAATCTCTGACATACTCAAGCTCATTGCTGCAGTCACTGAGTCAATTCATCTAGTTGAGGGTCTTCCTCTCTTTGACTGATCCTTCAACTTGCCAAGCATGATGCCCCTCTCCAAGAAATAGTCTCTTCTAGCAAAATGACTAAAATACGTGTGGCAAAGCTTTGGTATCTTTGACTCTTAGGAGCACTTCGACCTGTACCCTCTCCAAGACATACCTGTTTGTTCTTTTGGCAGCCCTTGAGATTTTCAGAGCACTTCTCCAACTCCAGAGCTCAAAGGCATCAATTCTTCTTCCTTCATCATTATTATTCACAGTCCATCTTTCAAATGTATTGTAAATGACTGAAAATCAGGTGCACTTTAGTCCTCAAAATACCATCCCTGCTCTTCAATAATTTGTGGAGATCCCTGACTGCATACTTTCTCAGTGCAATATTTCTCCTTACATCCTGTCTGCTGGTCCCAAGGATGCTAATTGTGGCTTCAAATAGGATAAATTCAATAATAGCCTCGAACTTTAAAAAATCTATAATGATGACGCCTATCTGTCCAGTGTTGGGAATTTTTTTTTCCCCTTGACGTTGACAAACCATCCACAGTGAAGGCTGTTTTCTTTGATCTTCTGGAGCATGTGTTCCAAGTTCTTCTCACTTTCAGCAAGTAAGATTGCATCATCTGCATAACCTAGGTTATTGATGAGTCTTCCTTCAGTCATGATGTCATTTTCTTCTTCATAGAGACTGTCGTATGCTCACTATACCATTTGAATTTATTTGAAGATACAACTTTGACACACTACTATCTTAATTTAAAAACATGCAGTGTTCCCTCGGGCCTGGTTTTGTTTTGGGTCAAACAGTCTTCGAAGTGTTTAAGCAATGGTCTGTTAATTTGCTGTACGAAGGTAACTCATGGTTGCTGTAATGTTAAACACTGTGACACATGGGTCAAATGCGATAATGGTTACCCATAATGGACAGTGTTTGGTGGAGCTTCTTGATTAAAACAAGCTTGAAAGCAGGAGTTGCATCCACTTCTGAAATAGCTTGCCTAAGAAACTCCATGAATGTGGAGAAATAATGAAAGTTATACAAGTGTTCAGGTCTTTTATTCACAGGGTCGCTAAGAGTCCTCTATGACTTGACAGCACTTAACAACTTGCTCTATTTGCACCACAGCTTCTTTGTCTAGGTATAGGTTTTGCATTAGCTCAATTAAGTGTTCTTGGATTCCCATTGGTCTCATTGTGAAACATAATTTGTTATGATGCACATAGTCAAATGTCTTTGTATAGTTAATAAAACACAAATAGATAGTCTACTGGTATTTTTTGCTTTCAGCTAAGATCCATTTGACATAAAACATTATATTGCTGGTGCCACAGTGTGAACTTCCAGCAATTCTCCATGTATTAATCTTGCCATATTCGAATTATCTACAGCAGAATTTTGCTTGCATATGATATTAATGATATTATTTGATTAGTTCAACTTTCTGTTAGCTCACCTTTCTTGAGAATGGGATATAATATGGGTTCCTTCAGTCAGTAAACCTAGTAGTTATCCTCAGAATTTCCTGGTATAAACTGGTGAATATCTCGAGAGCTACATCTTCAGTCTGTACAGCTCAATGGAAGAAATTTAAAATTGATTTTAACAAATACAAATACAATAAAAGATGACAAGCAGTGATCAGAAAATTCCTAGAAAATGGCTGATTATTTCTTAGGAATTGTTGTTTATTTTCTTATGTGTTTAGACTATTTCGTGAAACTTGCCTAACCTGAAATTTCTTTTAATTGGAATGATACTAAATCCAGTAAAAAATGAACAGATTATGTTGCAAAGGTTTGACATTAGAATTTATAGTAAAATCAAATGGTAACTTAGAATTCAACCTGTAACGCACCTGCAGACTTATGCATGCCTGAGTTGCTTTTGCCAATGTTTACAGGAAGTTAACTACATGCCAAGGACATGACCTGTTGCTTGGCAACCTCAGGATTGATGCTTAAACTTGACTCTGGAGATATTTCTCTGATGTGAGTTCATGAATATTTTGGGAATTCATTTCAGAACACTGAGACCTATTGTCTATAACCTAAACAAGGTAGAAGGCAGAAATAATCATTCCTAAATTTTATGCTATGACTCTAGTTATCAGAAGCCACACATTTTTTTAGAAGTAATAAATATCAGATTATTATATGTTTTATAATCAAATCCAAAATTACTTATTGGATGTGAAGGATTTACACCTTTCCAGGAGTAAATAGAGTAATGACCATTTTAAAATTGTGCTTCAGTGACGAAAAGTGAATTGTCATAATGAGAAACTTAGATCTCATACTTGAAATCATCAGAATTTCTATTGAGATTTGTGGATAGCAATCTTACAATATTTGTACAATCAAGCACTATTTAATCACCATAAGGATTGTATGAAGCAGGTGCTATTATTTCTTTGCACAAGTGAGAAAACTGAAACACCTAAAGATTAAGTAACTTTAAGAACTTTCACAAGGTCATGACTAACAGTTAAGCTAGGATTTGAGGCTATGCAGTTTGACTCTAGATTTTATCTTCTAAAGGCTATGAAGCCACTACTGACCTCATGAGGGTTTAAGAAATTCTAGGCTAACACACTAGTGGCTTGAATGAATTCACTTTTTGGTAAGCAAGCTCTAACCTTATGGCCTATCTCTGACAACTGGATTTCTACATTGTCCCTGGGTTAAATCCTCACCTCTGTCTTCTAGATCCCAATTCTTCACAATCTGAAACAAATAGTGAAATTGCTCAGCCATTTCACAAGTTAGGAGAGGGGAAAAAAAGATCATTTTTATGGTTCATTCTCTTGTTGATTTATTTACTCAATAAGTTATTATCCAGATAGTGTAGCTTCCGGCAGGAATAAAAAAAAATAACTCCAAGTGGCCTGATTCCAAGTAATTAAAAATACCATCTTTAATAATATAATAAACTTGTGTTCTAACACATCTAAGATTCATATTATCTATTAAAAAAGTTACCGTAATAAGAGAACTAGTAACTATTCAGGTTGTTGTGAAGATTAGAGATAATGAAAGCAATGTGCTTTGTTTCTGGGAAGGAGTAATTATTTGGAAAATAAATACATAGACTATGCCCTCAGTAGCTGAAGATTGAATAGCACATACCTTTTTCTCCCCTGTGTATTAAAGATAATGCAGCAGCAATGAGCCCATTTGTGTCAGAGATAAAGAGGGTGGCACAGGAAAGATCAGGGCTCAGATCTGTGGTTTATAGGGTCACAATGATCTGTACTGCTTTCAACTGCACCTAACAACAATGAAAGCAAAGATGATGTTGGAGATATACATTAACATTAAGAAAATAGTTTATGGGTAATAAGAAGGAGGTGATAAGTGACAAAAAATAGAAGGTAGCTAGTTGCAGAGAGGTTAACATGAAAACAACTCATCACTGTCAAGTCTGAAATGAGTCAACGCTAACCCTCAGAGGTTAGTTTTCAGAGCCAGAAAAGCAGACAGAAGGAGACTGCCTATCTTCCTCCTGTGGAGCAACTGGTGAATTCACACTTTGACTTGGCGATGCAACTCTATCCAGTAAGCCACCAGAGCTGCTTGTAGAGGCTGATAGGAGGAAACAATTACAGGTAGAATGACATCACGATGTCACAAAAATAGACATATTTTACTGAGAGCCTACTATAAACTGGGCATTGTTCAAAGTGATGAGAATGCAGTTATCAAACCAGGATCCCCATTCTCATGGGCCTTACCATGCAATATGACAGGCAGATACAAGAAAATGTATCTCAGAAAATATATATGGTATGTTAATATATGAAAGCTATATGAAATAAAACAAAGAAGGGTAAATGGAAAGGTGATAGAAATAGGCAACTTTTATTCATGCAATCTTCACTGATGAGGTAGCATTTGGATCAGAACAGTGGTGAAAAGTGAAAGTCCAGTAGATAAGTATTAGTACAAACACTGGAGGTAAAGAAAGATAAGAGGAATTGCAAAGGCCCTGGGTCAGAGCATGCAAGAAGCAGCTAGCAAGTCAGAAAAGTAGTCAATGGGAGCTTTATAGAGGATGATGTCATACAAGTGGCAAGTGTATGCATGGGTTGTGTTTGTGTTTTAGGTAAGAACTTGGGTGAGGTTGTAGCAAGAATGGAGGATGTATTGTTGTTATGTATTAAAGTCTATAACTCACTTGCACATTGAGAATTTTACAAACAGAAAGGGCATTCTCATATATTGTGGTCATAATCTTTATACTTGTTATTCCCATACAATATCAAAACATAGCAACAAGAGTAATGACTTATGTAAATGAGTGCTTACATGTTAATCATTGTGCAAAAGACCTTATGTCATCCTTTTCTGAGTCTGTAGACTTTTTGTTTTGTTTAGATGGGGATGATAAAACTAAAACTCACAGAAGTAATGAAGTAACACTATCATGATCCATCTAGAATTGCTTGCATAATGCAGGAAAAGGGAGCTCAGTATGTTAAGACAAGGATGGCAATACGAATGAGAGGTGATGTGGTTCTTTATTGTTTACCTCTTGTTTTGTTTGTGTGTGTGTGTAAAAGAAAGAGAAAGAGAAAGAGAGAAATTTGCATATGTGTATATTTGTTCACATTCTTTTCTTTCTGAAACTAATGTGAATGGCATAAGTATTAAGGTAGTTTAAATAAGAAAAATGAACTTGACACAATGAAGTTAGGGAGACTGGCAATATCTTGCAAACCCTCACAAGGTGGATTTTGGAATTTCCAAGGTCAAGTTTAAAATTGCTTAGTTTGAAAAGTTCAGAGACCTCATGGCATATGTGGTTCTTTCAAAGGAAGACTGACATCTTCTAAGGTCACTGGTATGGAAGTACAAAATCAGAAAATCCATTTATTGATGGCTGTGAGAGTTATGAAAGTTAAAGGAACAGGACCCTTGAATTTTCAATATAATACATTACTTTCCAATGGACCTACAATGTGAGAAGCCAGAGAACAGTGAAAAAGTGTAAGAAATTAACGAACACAGATTACTTTAAATATTTATACTATGAAGCTAAGATTCATGATGCCAAACAGATAGGTTGAACTCTTAGCCTGTTTTCCAGACAGTTCTTAGATTAGTCCTGACAATCTTTGTCCAACTGTTTCTCCTTTTCCCATGATTCTGTGCTTGAACATCCTTCTCTTTTTATTTTTTACATGGCTCAACAATAAAGAAGAATCTCAATTTGCTTATTACTTGTAAGATAACACTGTAAAGATATCAGAGTCTTGCAATAATAAAGACTATTGTAGCCATTACTTAAAACTTTCTGAGTACTTTAATGAGTATTCAATCCCTAGTCTACAAAAGAAATACACAAAATTAATTTTCTTTCTTCTAGTCTCTCCTATACTGAAGTTGTGTATTACTTTCAGCTCTTCCCTGAAATACTGGAAGATATTTTTCCTATGTGCAATCTTTTCTTTTCTCCTTTCCAGCATCCTTCAGCGTTCCTGGTCCCTCTAAGTGACTGTTCACATTTGAAATTAGTGCTTCTAGCTTTAGTAAGTGGCTTCTCAGAAGTAGAGGAAATAGTACCCCTCCATTCCTCAGTTTCTTTCAATCTGCAACAAATAGTTCACTTTTAATTGACTTGGTTTGATGCAACCAATAGAGCACCATGGGAATATCGTTCTTACACACAGCCTAGGGAAAATTCTGGTAGAGAGTTTTCAATGATGAATTCTGGTAAATAAAATTCTCCATCTATGTTATATCTACATAGCGTTAAATACTCAATAGAGTCAGTAATAAATTTACTTATTTCTAGTCTTTTTTAAATTTTTTTATTTCTAGTCTTAACCAACATCTATAAATAATATAGAATAGGCATCTGAAGGAAATATTTCCATCACATTAAATATCTTGAGTAACATGGATTCCATAATTATCTAAAGGGTCAGTTAATTTTTTCCACTATATTCTCATACTTAATCACCATCAGGCTCTACTTCAGTTGCATCTTCACTGCTGCACAAAGAAAGTATCATCATTCTGTTGTTGTTGTTGTCGAGTATTATGGAGTCAGAACGGACCTTCACTGACACTCTGGCGGATTTTCAAAGGCAGTTAGTCACACGGGAAGAGATTGCCCATCCTTCTCCCGTAGAGCTGCTGGTGGCTTCAAACAACGTTCCCCTGTGATTGCAGCACAGCTTCTAGACTGCCTGAACTCTTTCCTGAAAGTACTATGGTTGTCAATAAATTAGTTATAACTGCTTCTCTTAATTAAAATTCAACATACTTTTGGAAAAAAAGAAATCATGCCCGTACAATATCAGTAAACTGTTGTTTGAGACTTTAATACAAGAATGGGTAACAATCCACTCTTTGAGATGTCTTAAATGGGGCGGGGAAGTTTAGTGTATTCGGATTGTTTTGAATTAATCAATTACTATAGTGCAACTTAGAGATTGTAGTTTGTTGTTGTTGAGTGTGGTAGGGGAACTGATCCTTAGCTGACAGACACTCCAGCTGATTTTCAGAGGCAGCTAATCATATGCGAGATTTCCCATTCCTCTCCCAAGGAGCTGCTGGCAGATTCGAACAGTCTGTATTTGGAAGTACTGCGCAGGTTCTTACCGCTACTTATGAGAAATGAGAAAAGTAAATTGTGCTGATCCTATATGTTAAGAAGTTTTTAGTTTCTAAGCACATTTGAGAACATTTGATGTATGTCTCTAGTATCGTTTCTTTATATGACGCAATATGTTATTTTTACTAACAGATTTTGAACATAATTTTTTTTTTTTTTACTTTTCCCTCTTATTCCTAAATTCTCATTTTAGGGTTCATCTTCTTTCAATTGCCCAATATAGTTAAATTATACTTTATTTCTTTTCTGTTTTATTCCTTTACCTCCCAGTTCAAATGCTCTTTAAATGTATATCATTAATATTTTCATCTTATCAGCCTTTGGGGCTCTGTCTCTAGAAATTGATAATCTTCTGATAACCTCTATGGACAATAGTCCACTAAATTATTTGTAGTATGCAAGCAGATTTTAAAAGAAATTATAATGAAGGGAAATTTTTCTTTCCAAAAAGACATTTCTACCATGTAAACTGTACACTCATTTTAGTTATATTTGTGCTC
The DNA here is from genome assembly GCF_000299155.1 of Elephantulus edwardii. NCBI lineage: Eukaryota > Metazoa > Chordata > Mammalia > Macroscelidea > Macroscelididae > Elephantulus > Elephantulus edwardii. The sequence goes on along the minus strand of NW_006399937.1, from coordinate 5,723,414 downwards.
ATAGAATGAAACATAAATCATATCTACATGCAGTAACCAATTTACAACGTGTTTGAATTATAACAAGCTGCCTTTACTACCATCCATTTTTGCTTATTTTTCTCCTACAGACAATGCTGCAGCACATAATTTACTGATTTTGTCACTCTCATACCAAACTCTAAAGACAGAGATTGGATTTATAAAAATATTATAATAAAGGGTGAAAATGATGTAAAGTTTAAAACAAGACAAAAACAACAAAGAAGAGGTGTTTGTTTTATTTCAGAAATACCTGATTATGGAGTCTTTGGAACAGAGCCCAGTCATAAATCAAGGACTTTCTGTATCACATTTTACTACTAAAGTTGCTTGTTGTTGTTTTTTTTACCCATACTATAAATACTTTTAGTGCTTGTAAAATTTCAACATTTATAAGGCCATCAGATATTACCTTGTCAATTTCTTTGCTAAAGTACAAATATCCACTTCAAAATCCCCAACAAATAGACATCTACGTTTGTAATGAACACTTCTGATGTAGCTCATATCTCTGAAGAGCCAGTTTTGCACTCAGATAAATTACAATCACGTTAGTAACAATACTAATTTTAAATAATAGATTTGGGGGCAGTGAATATGTTGATCACATGTAATTTATGCTCACCTGGTTTACATATTCTCTTTTGACCTTGTGGAGACCAGAAGAAGGAATAATATATTTCAGAAGTCCTGACCTAAAATATGATACTTAGAAAGGGTCATAATTGAAAACAATTGTTTCAAATGATATAAATACATAAGCCTACCAAACTAACATATTCCTGAGCAGATTAAAACACTTGCTATGAGTATTCACTATTTTAACTATTCATCCTAATTGTAATCCTAATTTTTCTATTAATTTCATGCTATAAATTATTATTCTATGATTTAGAATTCTTTGATGACTTAGAAATAAACAGAGATAAGATGCTTATTTTTACTACAAGAAGTTTATAAAATGATTCCGATTCCACAATGCTAGAATATACACAATAAGAAAGAGATTCAAGCTGGGAAAAGTCCCACAAAAAATCAGTATGACAGTTGTTGGAGTTTAAACTCCAACACAGAAACAGACTCCACACCCATACTACACACACATAGGAGGGTGTGTGCACATATACATACCCATATATGCTCACTGTGGTTAAAAAGAATGTTTGTGGTTAAAAATATTTGAAGGATTCCTCTTAAGTGCCCTTTTGTGAATCTACAGCTATTTTTGATAGTCAGGTCCTAATTGAGTATTCCTGTCAATGAAATTGGCCCCTGGTTAAAACTTTAACTTCTATTTCAAAACTTTAACTTCTATTTCTGGGAAAACAATTTTGATCCTCAAAGACTAAACGGCTGGGAGAATCCTAGATTGTATACTAAGAGTAACATGATCCAGCTGCTGTGTAATCCCTATGTTATCTCATGGAGAAATTATTACACACAACTTCAGAAGAATGATATAAGCTTAACTTTGTTGTTGTTTTTGTTATGTGCCATCGAGTTGCTTGCGACTCATAGCGACCCTATGTACAAGAGCTCTAAATGATGTTCTATCCTGTGCCAACCTAGCCATCTCAAACGCACTTATTCCCACCGCTCCAGTCATAGAATCGATCCGTCTCATCAAAGGTCTTCCTCTGCTTCACCGCCCCTCCACTCTGCCAAATATGATGTCCCTCTCCAAGAATCAGCCCCTCCTTGCAACATGCCCAAAATATGTCAGACGAAGCTTCAGAATCCTTGACTCCAGGGAACACTCATGCTTCACCCTCTCCAGGACAAACCTGCTTGTTCTCCTATCAGTCCATTTGTTGTTGTTGTTATGTGCCATCGAGTCGTTTCTGACTCATAGCGACCCTATGCACAACAGCTCTAAACCCTGCTCTCTATCCTGCGCCAACCGCACCGCCTCTGACACACCCATCCCGATTACCCCAGTCACCGAATCAATCCATCTCATAGAGGGTCTTCCCCTCCTGCACTGTCCCTCCACCCTCCCAAGCATGATGTCCCTCTCCAAGGACCCGTCCCTCCTGGCAACATGTCCAAAGTATGTCAGACGAGGCCCCAGAATCCTCGCCTCCAAGGAGCAGCTTGGTTTAATCCTCTCCAAGATGAATCTGTTTGTTTTCCTGGCAGTCCATTCAGTACCCTTCTCCAGCACCGCAGCTCAAAAGCATCCACTCTCCTTCTGTCCTCCCTAGTCATTGTCCAACTCTCTGATGCATAACAAGCGATTGCAAATACCATGACCTGTATCAGGCGCACCTTAGTCTCCAGAGAGACACTGTTGCTCCTGAGTACCTTTGAGAGGTCCCTAATGGCAGTCTTTCCCATCGCGATACGCTTTTTAGATTTGTATAAACTGTATATTAGATAGCTCTAATATTTAAAGTTTGATAACTAAGCAAAAAATCTTATGCAAAAATCTGACAACCTTATGAATATGCAGATAAGAAACAAAGACAAAATTCCAGTAGTCTGTGATAAATTCAACGACAAGAAAATGCAGTTAAAGCAGAGGATTTAAATCCATACCAGGTTTTCTTGTAAGTACAACTCTTAGAGGCAAGTCTTATAATACATTGAGTCCACTAAACATTCAAATCAGCTGATAGCATTTTAAAATCAGTTATTTTGACATGTCTTCTTGAAAGCAATATAAAAGCAACCAGAACTAATAAATTTGTTTGTGAAAAGCATCCTTGCTCGTCAATATTGTACATTGTTGTAACTTGGACAAGATTATACAATAAATTTGCAGATGCACTGCCTTTATTTTCAATGGTGGCCAGTTTTTCTCTGTTTATTTTAAGCATGTTTGTAATGTAGAATTGCTTTCATTTTAATCACCACTGCAGAACATATATTTTAACCAAACTATCTGTTACAAGACAAGGCTCAGGCAATTTCAAACTTTGGATTTGCGGAAAGTTCTTAGTTTACTGTTTTGACAAACTCTAGGAAGTTCTTTGTTTCAAAAGCATAGCTATGTTTGAATAAATTATAATTACTCACTACTTCCAAAGTACTTGGGAGCTCTGGTGGCACGCAGTCCATAAAGAGTTTGCTGCTAACACAAAATGTCTCTGGCAGTATGAATACTCTGCAGTTCCTGTGGGTGTGGGTGTTGTATAAATATGGGTACTCTCCTCTCTCACAATTTATAGCCTTGGAAACTTTCTAGAAAGTCAATTTATAGGTCAGTTCTGATTCAATGACGAGGTAGTTTTCTTTTCCAAATTTTCCTCATTTGCATTGACTTCCAGTCTGGGCTCTGCCTCGAAAACTATAACTTTCCATGCTCTTCTACTGTTCATAAGGTTTTCAAAGGCCTGTTATTTAAAATGTGGATGGCAAATTCTGCTTCCTAGTGTGTCTTAATCTGTGAACTGTCCTAAACTAAAACCTGTCCATGATGCATAATAACTACAGCATTTTATATAACAAGGGTATAGCTCTCAGCATCAGAAAATAAAATTCCATGAATTGATGGGATATCAATTGATTTATTTCAATTGACAGATGCAGCCCTGGATGTGCTCACCACTCGATGCCCAAAATTTGGAGGATCGCTGTCTTGCCAATTGACTGAAAGAGGTCCATATTTTTCCCATTTCCAAGAAAGGTGATCCAACAGAATGTGGAAATTATTATTATTATTAATTGTTGTTGTTGTTGTTATGTGCCATCGAGTCGCTTGTTGTACAACAACCCTAAACCCTGCTCTATCCTGTGCCAATCTCATTGCCTCTGACACTCCCATCCCGATTATCCCAGCCACTGAATCAATCCATCTCATAGAGGGTCTTCCCCTCCTGCGCCGTCCCTCCACTCTGCCCAGCATGATTAATATCACATGCAAGCAAAATACTTCTGAAGATCATTAAAAATGGATAAAATATATAAGGATTAGATAGATAGATAGATAGAGAATTGACAGAATTTCAAGCAGGGTTTAGAAAAGGCCATGATAACAAGGCTATCGTTGCTGATAATAAATGGGTCTAGACTGAATAATAAGGAATACCAGAAGAATGTCTATTTATGCTTTATTGATCATGCAGACATTTGACTGTGTGGATCATATTAAGTCATACCTGACACTGAGACGAATGGGAGTCTCAGAGAACTTAATTGTGTTCACGCAAAACTTATACCTAAGCCAAAGGACTATTGTGCAAACAAACAAGGGAACACTACATAGTTTAAAGTTAAGAAATGAATGTGTCACATTTGTATTCTCTCTTCACACCTATTCAATATATATGCTGAACAAACTATTCAAAAAGCTAAACTCTGGAATGAAAAAGAATGTGGCATCAAGATCAGAGGGAGACTCATCAATAACCTGTGTTATGCAGATGACACCACTTTGCTTGCTGAAAGAGAGGAGCACTTGAAATACTTCTTGCAGATCAAAGAATACAACTTTCAATTCAGATTGCACCTCAACATCCAGAAAATAAAAATTCTTACCTATGAAACAAAAGAAAACATCATGATAAATGGAAATATGATTGAAATTGTCAACAACTTCATCTCACTTTGATCTACAATTGGTATCCCTGGTATCAGCATTCAGGAGATAAAAAGATATATTGCACTGGAATAGTATGAAGTCAGGGAACTCACCACTTTATTGAGGGGCAACCATGTCAGTTTGAGGATTAGCGGGTGTCTGATAAGGACATGTTTTTGTTATATTTTTTACTGTGCATCAGAGAGCTCCAGAGTAAATAAGTTCAACATAAAAAGAATTGATACCTTCGAGCTATTTTGTTGAAGAAGAGCACTGAACATTCCATGAACTGTCAGAAAAAATAAACAATTATATCTTGGAGAAAGTAAACCCAGCATGTTTCTTGTAGGCAAAGATGATAAAGCTTCATCTCATATACTTACTTTGGGCATATTGGTTGTTGTTGTGTATTGCTCTTGAGTCGAGCATGACTTATAGAGACTTTATGACCAAAAGGCCTGAAATCTTTCTCTTACTCATCATTTCTCCAAGTTCATAGAGTTTCCAGAGGCAGGTGGTTTAGGAAGTGGAAGCCATTCTTGCTTCAAAACCTGTCTTAAATTGATTTTAAACTGAGAGCTCAACCAAACACTGTTCACCAAGGGCAGCCAATATGGCATTTGACCCCCCCCCCCAGTGGCACAAAGTTCAACATCACAGCAAATCCAGATTACCTCAGTGCAGCAAATTAACAGAGGAGTGCTGCACAGCATAGAAGAATTCCTTAATAGCCACTCTAACACTCTGTTCTCTGCTTCTCTCACTGCCACTGAGTTGGAATGAACCAATAGCTTACCCTTCAGTGTGTTTGCAGAGACTGTAAGTCACACGGGAGGAGACTGTGCATCTTTTTCATGGAGCCCCTGGAGGCCTTGAACTCCACCGGGTCAACAACACAATTCCCACTAGGCAACCAGAATTCCCAGATAGTCTCCTGAAAGTAATTTTACTTTATTATCTACATGACAAACCCCAAAATGAAGATTTTTTTTGCCCTTCTAGGTTTCACAGTAAGACACTAGAAGCTCTGAGATGGGCTCTGCCTTTACCTCTGTCTGTCTGAAAATAGTGTTGGTAGAAGAGGCTATTTCTTGGAAAAGGACATTAAGCTTGGAAACGTGTAGGGTCAGCAAAGGAAAGGAAGACCCTCAATCAGATGTACTGATACAGTGACAGTGACTGCTGTAGTGGGATCTAGTGTGTCTGAAGGTATTAGGATGGCACAGTATAGCACAGGGTTTAGGTCTGTTATTCCTAAGGTCACTATGGGTTGTGCTCTCTGGCACCTAACAACAACAACAACAACAAAAACGAACTAAGTATCTCAAGTCTCCTCTATTTGAGGCAAACAACCTGGTGCCTTACTAAGTCCTATTCAGCCTGAGTAACTCTTGTGAATTTGACACACCAGTGGCATAACTTTCAGTATCATAGTAACCCACAAATTTTCTCAGTACAGCAAAATGGCAGACAGATGCTATACCAATAAGAACAATGTTCTTCCCAAAACAGTACAAGCTGACTATTTACTTTGTAACTCTAAAACCAATCCGTCTTCATACCAGGTCCTAGAGCTACAGTACTGAGAGCCCAAGCAAGTTGTAATCATTAAGACTCACCCACCAGGTCACAATTGGTTTAAACAAGAGTCTTCCAGCCTACACCTGATTTTTAGTTAATTTTTTTTTAAAAAGACCAAACATCTCACACTTAATTGTTGATTAAATAAAAATGACCTACATTCCAAAATCCAACCACTTCACACAAGAAGCTTTCATGAGAACTAAAATATCATCTTGAATCCATTCCATCTCAATTTCAAAATCATCTTAATAGTAGTTTGAAGCATTGAGCACCAATGATCGAAGACCAGATGCATTGTGGGATAATATCACTCGTGAAGAGGGTGAAAGGACATTATAAAGACAGAGGAGAAAGAAAAAATAAAATGGACGTCAGAAGAGACTCTGAAAATTGCACATGAGTGTCAATAAGCCAAAACAAATGGAAAACATGTCAAAGTAAAAAGATCTCTAGAGAAGATTTCAAAGGGCAGCTCAAGAAGACAAAGCGAAGTAGTATAATGAAATGTACAGGGAATTGTAATTGGACAATAAAAAAAGGAAGAACTAAATCTGCATTTCTCAAGCTGAGAGAATGGAAAAATAAGTTTGAACCTCAAATTGCAATATTGAAAGATGCTATGGGTAATATTCTGAATGACTCACAAAGTATCAAAAAAAGATGAAAGGTTTGCAGAGAGTCACTGTTCCGAAAATGACTGACACTGAAAAGTATCAGGAAGTACCATATGAATAGAAGCCAATGGTAATGAGGGAGGAAGTAGAAGTTTTATTGAAGGCATTGGCAAAAATAAGTTCTCAATAATTGATGAAATATCAACTGACTTGTTTTGACTAACAGATTTAACCCTGGAAGCACTACACATCTATTTTTACTTTTAACCATACATAGACTAATGTCTATGCCAGAAATTTGGAGGACAGCTGTCTGGCCAATGGATTGGAAGTGGTTCATATTTGTTCCCATTCCCAAAAAACAGGTGATCCAACAAAGTATGAAATGATCAAACAGTATTTTTAATATCACATGTAAGTAAAATATTGCTGACAATCATTCAAAAATCAGTGGAACAATATATAGACAGGGAACTGCCAGGAATTCAAGCAGGATTTAGCAGAGGTCATGGCACCAGGGGTATTATTGCTGATGTCAGATGGATTTTGACTAAAAGTAAAGAATACCAGAAAAAAATGTCTATTTATGCTTGATTGACTATGCAAAGGTATTTGATTGTGTGGATCATAGCAAGTCATGGCTACCATTGAGAAGAATGGAAATCCCAGAGCTCATGCAAAACCTTTACCTAGATTAAGAGGCTGTTTTACAAATAGAGCAAAGGAACACTGCATGGTTTAAAATTAAGAGGAGAGTGCATCATTCTCTCTCTAGACCTAGTAAATATGTATGCTGAGCAAATTCTTTGAGAGCAGATTCTATGAAGAGGAATGTAGCTTCAGGATGGGACTCATCAACAACCTGTGTTAGTCAGATGACACTACTTTGCTGAAAATGAGGAGCACTTGTTGCAAAATAATCAAAGAATACAAACTTCAATATGGATTGCATCTCAATGTCAAGAAAACAGAAGTTTTATCACTGGATCGATAAGCAGTATCATAGTAGATGAAGAAGATACTGAAACTGTCAATGACTGCATCTTACTTGGAATCATGATTGACACCCTTGGAGCCAGAAGTCAGGAAATGAGGAGATGCATTTCACTGGGAGAGTCTGCAGTTTAGGACCTCTTCAAATTGTTGAGGAGTATTGATGTCGATTTGAGGACTAAGGCCCATCTGATTCAGGCCATGATCTTTCTGATCACAAATCTGAGAACTGGACAATGAATAGGATTGTCAAAAAAGGAATTGATGCCTTTGGAGGAGAGTACTGAATATTCTATGTATTGCCAAAAGAACAAACAAATATATCTTAGAGAGGGTACAGCCAGAGTGCTCTTTGGAGGTAATGATGATGAGACATACTTCATGGACAAACATACATATGATGACATATTTCAGGCACATTGCTATGAGGGGTTATTCCTTGGAGAGGGACATAATGCTCAAAAAGGTGGATGGTTGATGAGGAGACAAAGACCGTCAATGAGGTGGATTGACATAGTGATTGCTACAAGAGGCCTAATGTGTC
>NW_006399937.1:5700606-5710738 GCF_000299155.1 Elephantulus edwardii | reverse complement strand
GTACATAGGGCCGCTATGAGTCGCAGGCGACTCGACGGCACATAACAACAACAACAACAACAGAGATTGTGATGAATGCACAGAACAGGGAGTTATTTTTTTTTATTTTCTTTTTTTTGTTGTCTGTTGAGTTGTTATGAACCAGAGGACATTCAACAGTATATGGCAAAAACAAACTTGGGGGGTATATATAGTCATGTGTGTAATTTTATTTGTTTTCACACATACGTTCTTTCTGCCTATAAATTATAGCATTAACTCATAAACTAATGTCTAATATTAGTGCTTGAAAAAACAGTGTTGCTAAAGGAACTGAAGATTGAGTTGTCATACCTCAGGATGCTGTGAGCAGAATGCTATATAACTCAGAAAACATCCAAAGAAAATAGGAGTATACAGAGTCAGTACTAAAATCGACTGGAACAGCACATCAGTAGAGAACTACCAGAAGTCCATGCTGGCTTCAGAAGGGGTCGTGGTACTAGGGATATTGTATTTAATGTTAGATGGATCTTGGCTGAAGCACAGAGTACCAGAGGAATGTCTATCTGTGTATCATTGAATATGCAAAGGCGTTTGACTGTGTGGATCATAACAAACTGTGGCTGACTCTGAGAAGAATGGGAATCTCAGAACACTTGATCGTACAAACACGAAACCTATACTTGGACCAAGAGGCAGTCATCAGAATAGAGCAAGGAAACACTGAATGGTTCAAAATTGGGAAGGGCGTATGCCAGAGATGTGTCTTATCTCCATACCTTTTCAACCTGTATCCAGAACAGATCATCCAGGAGGCGGGGCTCTATGAGGAGAATTGTGGCATCAGGAATGGTGGAAGATCTATCAACAATCTACATTATGCAGATGACACAACCCTGCTTGCTGAAACTGAGGAGGACCTGAAGTGCTTGCTGCTGAGGATCAAGGACTGCAGCCTCCAATATGGATTGAGGCTCAATGTCAAGAAGACAAGATTCTCACCACTGGACCAATTGGCAGCATCAGGATGGATGGTGAAGAGATTGAGATTGTTCACAGCTTTAGTTTGCTTGGCTCTACAGTCAACACTCTTGACACCAACAGCCAGGAAATTAAAAAGCATATTGCCATGGGAAAGTCTGCTGTTAGGGACTTCTCTAAAGTACTGAAGAACAACGGTGTCTCTTTGAAGACTAATGTGCATCTGATACAAGCCATGGTCTTTGCAATCACTTGTTATGCATCAGAGAGTTGGACAATGACTAAGGAGGATAGAAGGAGAATTGATGCCTTTGAGCTTTGATGTTGGAGAAGAGTACTGAGGGCCATGGACTGCTAAGAAAACAAACGATTTGTCCTGGAGAGGGTTAAACCAGGCTACTTCTTGGAGGCAAGGATTCTGGGGCTTTGTCTGACATACTTTGGTCATGTTTTAAGGAGAGACCAGTCCTTGGAGAGGACGTCATTCTTGGGAGGGTGGAGGGCAGGTGCAGGAGGGGAATGCCCTCTAAGTGGTGGATTGATTCAGTGACCGGGGTAAACAGGATGAGTGTGTCAGAGACAGTGAGATTGGCACAAGACAGAGCAGAGTTTAGGGCTGTTGTACGTAGGGTCGCTATGAGTCACAAGCGACTTGACGGCCCATAACAACAACAAGAACAACCAAAAAGAATCAGATGACACAAAAAGAATTTCATTAAACATATAATCAAGATCCAATGGTAATGAAGGAAGAAGTTCAAACTTCTCTGAAGGAATTGGCAAAAAGCAAGCCCCAGTAATGATGGCATATCAATTGACATATTTCAACAATCAGATGCTGCCCTGGACACATTCACCAGGTTGTGTTAAGAAATCTGGAAGACAACAACCTGGCCAACTGACTGGAAGAAATCTGTATGTATTCCTATTCCCCAAAAAGGTAATCCAAAAAAGTATGAAAATTTTTGAACATTATCATTAATATCACATTCAAGCAATATCTTGCTGAAAATTATCTTAAAATGACTGGAACAGTACATCAACAGAGAACTGCCAGAGGAACAGGCTGGTTTAGAAGAGGCCATGGCACTAGAGATATTATTGCTAATGTTAGATGGATCTTTGTTGAAAACATAGAGTACCAGAGGAATGCCTTTGTTTCACAGACTATGGAAGGGCATTTGCCTGTATGGAATACAATAAGTTGTGACTAACTTTAAGAAGAATGAGAATCGCAGAACACTTAATTGTGCTTATGCAAAACCTATACTTGGACCAGGAGACAGTTGGCAGAGCAAGGAAATAGTACATGGTCCAAGACAAGGAAAGTTGTACACCACGGATGCATCCTATCTCTATACCTTTTAAATCTATGTGTAGAACAGATCATCTGGGAGGCTGGGCTTTATAAGGAAGAACGTGGCATCAGGATTGGAGGAAGACTCATCAACAACCTGTGTTACATAGATGACATAACCTTACTTGGTGAAATTGAAGAGGATCTGAGGCATTTTCTGTAGAAGGTCCAAGATTTTAGCCTTCAATATGGATTGAAGCTCAACATTATGAAAACAAAGATTCTCACCATTGGGCCAATTGGCAGCATCATGACAGATAGAGAAGAGATTGAAATTATTAACAACTTCTGCTTGCTGGAATCCACAATTGACATTCTTGATATCAGCAGTCAAAAAATCAAAGGACAAATTGCATTGGGAAAAATCTGTTGTCAGGGACCTCTCCAGAGTACTAAAGAACAACGATGTCAGTCTAGAGACTAAGGTGTACCTGACCCAAGCTGTGGTCTTCACAGTTACTTTACTATACATCAGAGAGGTGGACAATGACTAAAGGTGATAGAAGAACAATTGATTCCTATAAGTGGTGGTGCTGGAGAAAAGTATTGAGCATTCCATGGATCATTAAGAGAATAAACAGGTTTTTCCTGGAGAGATTGAAAGCAAGCTGCTCATTGGAGGCTAGGATTTTGAAGTTCTGACTCACATACTCTGGACATGTTGCCAGAAGGGACCAGTCCTCGGAGAGGGCCATCATGCTTGTAAGGGTGGAGGAACAGCACCAGAGAGAAAGATTCTCAATAAGATTAATTGACTCAGTGAATGGAGTAATGGGGGTAACTGTGTCTGAGACAATAAAATTGGCTTATAGTATAGCAGGGTTCAGAGTTGTTATGCATAGGGTCTCTATGATTTGTGAGTGACTCAAAGGTACATAACAATAACAACAACCCAGTGATGTGGCAAAAGTTAAAGCCATTGACTAGAACACCATTTTAAGCAATCTGTTACATGATAGTTGTTTTTAATAATTTTTGTGAATGTGTTATCTTCAGCCTTTGTGTACTTCTCATTTATTATAGTTTGTAAAAAAATCTAGATTCATACCTCATATACTCATATGTGAATTATTACTGATTGCTTGCAGCAGTTTCTTCTTATTTTGAGTCATGTAACAATAGCAAATGAGTCCTCAAAGCTTTTCTTCATCTGTCATTAAGTTTGACTCTAAGCACGCAACTATTCTGTAGTCATATTAGTAATATTTATAGTGCCTTTCCAAACTGAATGTTTTAACTGCTGACAGTATTTAAGAAAATGGTCCACTATTACTCATAGTTTTTAGCTTTTTAAAGTATATTATCAATTTCTTCTCCCTTCTTCTCTTTTGGGCTGGAAGCTACACTGAAATCTGTCTAGGATATGTGGCTTCTGGTATTTGAAATACCTGTGATAACTTGTAACATAGGCAAAACATAAGAGATCACATTATGACCAACTGATATCACATGACATTACCAAGTGTGACCATTATTTTAAAATAATGACTTTGATTTCCCGCAGTTTTAATGTAATGTTGTTAGATTCCATGTAGTTGAGTATGACTCATTCCAACCTTATCAATGACTGACCTGAACTCTACCCTATCCTGCCCCGTCCTCATCATTTCTGACACATTAGAGCCTATTGATGAATTCACTATGTCATTCCATCTCTTTGGAGGTCTTTCTCTTCTGTGCTGACTCTCTAGTTTTCGAAGCATGGTGTCTCTTTCCAAGAAATAGCTTTACCTAGCTACATGTCCAAAGTATGGAAGATGAAGATTTTCCATTTTTGCCTTTAAGAAGCACTCAGGCTTCATGTTTTCCAAGACAAATCTGTTTGTTCTTTTGGAAATTCATGGGATATTCAGTATTCTTTCCTGCACCACAACTCAAAGGTATCAGTTGGACAGAGAAAGTAGGAAAACTAACACATACACCAATCTCCCAACCGGAACCTCTCATTGCTGGATCTGGGAATCACTGAGTGGTCTCAAAATTGAAATTTCTTATGTATAATATCGTATAAATTATATTAAGTATAAACTTCAAATCATGGAACTTTAAAAATTAATTGAGCAAAATATTGGCCTACACATCTTAAAATGAACGCATAAGAATGACAGACAGCTCTAAACTTATTTTATCCCTTTCTTCACACTGTGTCTTTCAAGTCTTCATTCCTCATTATTAAAATGAAGATAATTAACAGAAAAAATTAATACAACTTATGACAATTTATATTATCTCTAGAGAACTGAAGTTTTGAGAAAAAACTGAACGAGGTTGATCAGATCTATATTTGAAAGTAAGAATGTCTCATATTTGCACTTGATCTTTGAGGACAGAGCTTTAAACCAGTTTGACCTGGTAAGAGTTCAGTGGTCCAAAATGGTAACCAGAAGAGGAAAATTATAAGTTGAAGCCTTGGAATGAACCAGGCTGAACGGATTCAAAATCTTGGTTTTGGTTCATCAAAGCTAAAATAGATTTTTTAAAGAAAAATAACAGATATAATTTCATTTTACAGGTCAATCTAATAGTCTTCTCCTGCTTTTTACTTTTATGCAAAGATTCATCATCATTATTATCTCATTGTCATTGAATTAAAACGGACTCACAGCTGACACAACATTATGTTTCTTGAGAGTCAATTGCATGGAAAGGGATTTCATCTTCTTGATATTAGAACTGCCAAACAGATTCAGTCTTTAGATTAGCATTGATAATAGATGGCATTCAAAGTCACTGATGGATCATTTTTCTAATATTTTTGTCAAAAATTTATTGATCCTCATAAACCTTGATTGAGATAAATTCTTTGATTCCGACTTCATCTCTCCCACAAATTTTGTTAACTGTACATCACAGTGATAATTCCTTTAGTAATATCTCTTTCTTCTGGAGTAACCAATCCAGCAATATATTTAATCTTAAAGCCTCCGTAAGGATTTTTATATTTATCCTAATCTCCTTAGATGAAATTGAAACTCAGAAACTTTAGTGATTTCAAGTTCCTTCAGTTAGTCAATGAAATAAGTTAGAAACTTTGTTTTTTGTCTATTAGGAAGTAGTGACAAATACACAGTATGAAAAAGTGAAATGCAATTGTAACAGTGATAATGCTCATAAATGGTATGGGCATGCAGAAAGGTGTTTTTTTTGCCAAGGAATGTGATGGTAGTACGAAATGCCACATTAGAGTTTGCTCCAAATGTTGACTGCCCTTGAGATCCTTCACTTTACTTTTATGTCTATTTGTCAATCATATACAGAGAATGAAAATGAAGTTTCCAAGGCTAGGAAATTGTAACTGAGCAGAATGGAAGACAGCCTGAAATCTAAATTTTTCCACGTAGAGAAAAGCCTCCCAAGAAATTCTTTCCTCATAGACCCTCACAACTGGACTTTCACTTAGTTAGAATAACTTAGGGAAAAAGAAAATAAACACATAAACAAAAGCCCAACAACAAAACACAACCCAAATATTTTAGAATTATTCATTATAGAAGTTGGCAAGCTATTGTCTAATACAAATAGTAAAAAAACAATAATATATTTGAATTATTTTCACAAGATTCTTTTCCTCATTTATTTATATTGCTATTTTTTTCTTTATCAAAATATTTCTCCTAAGATAGACAATTAACGAACTTCGAATTTTATGTATTGAGATGAAATAATGCTTGAGTTCTGGCTCTTTCGTTTTGTGTTTAATTTAAAATAACCACTTGAGAAAATAGGTTAACAAGGGGAGGAGGGGAATCTCCTCTGTTTGGAGAAGAAAAATACTTAATTTAATTGTACTGAAATAAAGAAGTGAAGGTAGGGTTCTTTCCAAGGCTGTTAAAACAGAAATTCAGCAAAAAGAGATGGCCCTAACATGAGGTGTAAATACCAAAAGCAAGGATTAATTACATCTGAAGGATATTCCTGGAAAGCTGTTAATCCAGTCTTTTCTGCCTGTTGTTAAAGCAACCACTTGAGATAAGTGGCCTGCCAATAATAATCATAAGAGAGTGGTAGAATCAGGTCATAAACTCTTGTAATTGGCAAATATAAAACCTCCAACTCCAAATGGGGAAAGAAGAGATATAAAGAAAAAAAATAAAAGCTCTTGAAATGCTGAGAATAGCAAGAGGTTTAAGTGAGGACAACAGATCTCATTGACAGAAGGCAATTGGTCATGTGTCATCAAATGTTAAGTGTTGTCACTTCTTTTATTCAGCAACATTGCTGGATAATATATTTGGTGTAACTGAATATCTCATAAGCCATGGAAGTTGCTTTATGGTCTTATGATAATAAAGATGATTATTTCATTTCTTTCTGAATAGTAAAAATGTTTAACTGGACTCTAGAGCTTACCTTCTTCCTCAATTAGAAAAGCATTTTAAGTAGATCAAATGACAAACCTCCTCCCAAAAAACACACGAGAATAAAGGATAGAAAATGGGGACAAGAAGCAAAGTAGAATGCAAAACTCTCAGGAGGAAATGAGTGTTAAATATCTTTTGTGAGAATGAGAGGACTGTGGTCAAAGCACAGCAATAAGAAGACAATATTGCAAGAACAGATGGAAACAGACTATCAAGCTGATCTATCAGGGAGGAAAGTGAATTGAAATGTATGAGAAGAAATATGAATCACTCTGGCTGTGTCAGTGAAATGGCAAGGGTTTCTCATTGTGGTGAGATAATATAAGTAAAACACAGCACAGCTGAAAGGAAAAATGAAATAGGCAAGTGAAAATATTTGACAACACACATACAAATATTTGGCTACATTTTTCTTAGAAAATACCAAAATGAACTCAGACATAAAGTAAAAAGAAGTATCTTCCAGCTACTACTTTAAATTTATATAGAACCATGTAGTTCAAAAGAACATTCTCAATGTCTTCTTATATAATTTGATAATTTGGCTACACAGACATTTATATTTATATATCCTTTGCTTGTAGCTGTTGTTAGGTGCCATTGAGTCAAGTATGGCTAATAGCAATCCTATGAACAATAGATAATAACCTTGCTTTATCCTGTGTTATCCTCAATGTCTCTGATATGCATGAGTCCATTGTTACAGTGATGGTGTCAATCCATCTTCCCAAAGATCTTCCTCTCCTCTACTGACCCTCTATCTTTTCACACATAAGGTCCTTTATCTGTGATAATAATGTAGGGTTTCCTAGTAGGCCCCTCCTAATAATACGCTCAAAGTATTTGGGATAAAACTTCACCATCCTTGCATCTAAGGAATCCCTTGGCTATACTTTCTCCAAGATATACTTGTCCATTCTTTTGGAAGTCCCAATGGTATACTGAATACTCTTCAGGAACACCACAACTCAAAGGCATCAGTTCTTTGTTCTGAATCAAAGGAAAATGAAATCATTGAAAACTTCAATCTTTTCTTCATTTATCATGATGTTGCTCATTGACCCAGTGGTGAGGATTTTTGTTAATGGTGCCTTCAAATCAACTTCACCTTATAGTGACTCTATGAACAACATATCTAAATTCTGCCATATCCTCCTCCATAATCTCTGTCTTGCTCATGGACCTTGTGTCATTGTGTCAATCTATCTGATGAAAAGTCTTCTTCATTTCTCTGATCCGCTAACTTTCCCAATGTAAATTCTTTTTATAAACACTTGCCCCACCTGAAAAAACATCCAAAGTGAAATAACATTCTGTTTCATCATACTTGCCTCTAAGGAGCACTTCCAACAAGACAGACTTACTGAGGTTTGGGGTTTTTTGGTTATTGTTGTTGTTTTTGGTTTTGGTGTTTTTTTGTGGGGTTGTTTTATTTTTCCCCAGAATGTATTCAGTACTCTTCACAAAACCACAATTAAGCTTCATCAATAATTCTTCTCTCTCCTAATTTATTGTCCAACTTTCAGATGCATAGGGAGCAATTGAAAGGACAATGGCTTACATTGGGCACACCTTAGTCTTTAAACTGACATCATTGCTTTTCAACATTAAAGAGGTCCTTGACAGACAATTTTCCCAATAAAACATGTTTTTTATTTCTTGACTGTATAACCATGGTTGTTGATTGTGGATTCAAGTAAAATAAAATTATTGACTAACTTCAATGTCTTCTCCATCTGATAGATGCCCTATTGGTCCAGTAATGAGAATTCTTATACTTCTGATGCTAAGATGTAACTCATATTGAAGACTATAGCCTTTGTTCCTATTCAGTTACTGCTTTAAGTCTTCTTCATTTTCAGCAAACTAGGTCAAGACATCTGTGTAACAGGTTGTTGATGAGGTGAAAGTAATAAGTCATAAGAAGGAACCAAGAGGAATCCTAATTGGCAAAGAGGAGGTAAAATTATCAGTACATGTAGATAATATGATAATATAATTGGAAAATCCTAAAGACTAAGCTGTTGGACATAGCAAGTTCAGCAAAGAGCAAGATACAAGGGAAACATACAAAAGTCAGTCCAATTTCTCTGCAATAGAAAAGAGAACATGTACAAGGTAATAAAAAGAAAATTTTTTAAAAAAACAACTAAAATGAAAAACACAAAGGAACATCTCAACAATATGAATTACAACAGCTAACCACAAAATAAAATACCTAGGAACAAACCTAACTAGAGACACCAAAGTCTTAGGCAAAGAAAACTAGAAAATACTACTTTAAACTTGCACATGTGTAATTGATGATCTGTTCCACAGTTGGTCTAGTTTTGACTGCTGATACTGAGCTTCTCTAATGATTTTTTTTATACAGGTATATTTTGTATATTTTGACTCCTGTGCAGTCCATCAAGTGAAGTCCATGTGTTTTGTGTTCTTAAAACACAAACATGGTTCCAATTTGTGTTTTTGTTGGTGGTGGTGTTTTTAAGTATAATTATCTCAAGAATAAATTTGAATGTGAATGATCAAAGACTACATGAGTTGTGGGCTTACATCAAAATATTATCCATTAAAAAAGCAAAACACCATTACAAATACAGGGAGAAAGAAAAGATGAAAATGGATGTCAGACAAGACTCTGAAAATTACACTAAAGCATCAAGAAGCCAAAAACAAGGGGAAGAAATGCTAAAATAAAAGAGATGAACAGAAGATTTCAAAGAGCAGCTTGAGAACACAAAGTATTGTAATGAAATGCACAAAGAGCTGGAGTTAGAAAATTAAAAAAAGGTAAGAACTCCCTTGGGATTTCTCAGATGACAAATGTAAGCTCAATTTGCAATACTAAAGGATACTACAGGCAAACTCTTCAATAATCCAGGAAGCATCAAAAGAAGATGGAATGAATACACAGAGTCACTACCCAAAAGAATTGGCTGGCACAGAACCATTTCAGGAAGTAGTAAACAATTAAGAATGGTAATGAAGAAGAAATTCAGGCTGCCCTGAAGACATTAGAAATAAGCCTCATAAATTGAAGGAATACCGACTAACATGTTTCAGTAAATAGAAGCAGCTCTGTTTCAGGACATATTGAAGACAGCTACTTGGCCAACTGACTGATTATTCTGTTTGCTTTAATCTCATTTCTTTGCCCCATATCATTTACATCTTTGTTTCAAAATAATTGTTGAGCACTGGTCATATATAGGTTTTTTTAAAAAATAATATTTTCAATTTATTAAAAGCATAAACATTAATTTTTCATCCAATAATTCATATGCATTTTGTTTGAAAACAATTTAAATTTATTAATGTAATTAATTGGGGCTGGAATCCAGATTGGAAAGTTATCTGGGCAGCCAGATTCTACAGAGGTTTGTTTTCTGGTTCTATTGAGTATTGGGTGTGGAATATTTAGTCACCATTGGGTGTGAGCTGATTGGAT